>NW_007252964.1:164744-168726 GCF_000164805.1 Carlito syrichta | reverse complement strand
CTCGCCTTGGCCTCCCAAAGCGCTGGGATGACAGGCTGAGCCACTGAGCCCGGCCTCCATTTTTTTATTATAGTCATCCTACTGAGTATAAGTGGGTAACAACATAGTTTTAAAATTATTTATTTATTTATTATTACTTTATAGAGACAGGGTCTCCCTCTGTTGCCAGCTGGAGTGCAGTGGCACCACCATGGCTCGCCGGCCTCAAACTCCTGGGCTCAAAGGATCCTCCCGTCTCAGCCTCCCAAGGAGCTGGGACTACAGGCGTGCACCTTCATGCCCACGAGTGATTTTTTTAAAGCTGTTCTTGGTAGAGGTGGGATCTCGCTCTATTGCCCAGACTAATCTCAAACTCCTGGGTTCAAGCAGTCCTCCCAGCTTGGCCTCCCAAAGGGCTGAGACGGCAAGCACGAGCCACCACACCCAGTCAATGACATCATTTTTAAACGAAGCTAGGACGTGTGGCTGCTGCACTTTTTTATGCAAGCTTTGACCCCACGGCCTTGGTGCTTTGTGAGCTCAGCAAGAAGACTCAAGGATCTCCGGACTGTGGCCAAGAGATCTCCTCTTGGGGCCTCAGTTTCCCCCTCTGCAGCATGACCTGGCTGGCCTGGATTAACGTTTCTCAAGTGAACCCCGTGGAGACTGCAGAGAGGAGAGGGTGGACATATTTTGCCACGGAAATGGACCTGTGCAGAGCCTTTCTCGAGTCCCAGGAGCAGGAAAGAGGAGGCATTTGAGCGGACTCACCTGCGTCTGGAGTTTTTCTTCTTGTGCACGGAACCTTTCACACAGCCATGAGGGATCTGGCTCTGACGGTCGCTTCAGCTCTTGGGGGCTGCTGTGTCAACGTCTGGAGACGGAGTCCCCGCCTTCCGAGCCATCAAGAAGCTCTCGAGCAGGACCAGAAACACAGGAAGTCTCCTCCTGCTGGGCATCCTCGGCTTCTCCAGCCGACCCTCTCTGCCCCGAGCCAGGCCCCAGAGACCGGAGGCCACACAGAACATTCCAGGCCCTCTCTGTTTCTCGGGAGGAGACTGTTCCCTGTTAACCGCTTATCTATTTCTCACGGCCAGGCTCTGCTCACGCACCCTCTCTTGGAACACTGTCCCACCCTTCTTCACGCAGCCAGCTCCTACCGATCTGTGAAGACAACTCGGCACCGCCTCCTCCAGGAAACCTTCTCTGACGCCTTGCCAGGATCCAGGGGTCCCTCCCTGTGCCTCTGCGTTATAGAACTCTCTTTCCTGTTGTGAGCACTCTCTGTGCACAGGTCTCCTCCACTAGGCGGTGGAAAGGGAGCTGCCTTGGGCTCGCCAGCACCATCGAGGCCCACCTGGGGTAAAGTGCCCATCAGGGATGGCCAGTATCTGGCCTGCCTGGGCCTTGCAAGGAGTTTCCTCCGGGACCCAACTCCTCCTGCTGCGTGTGTCCTTGGCGGAGGGTCAGTCATGGTGTCTGACTCTCTTTGGCCTCGAGCTGGGCACAGGACCCAAGCTGGGCCAATCGGACACGGCAGGGTGGCGCCAGACGGGACAGGAGCTAACACCAGGTCGTTCTGACCTCCTCCCGCCTCCTGCTCCAGGAGGCCCAGGTCTGCCCCAATGCCGCTCCCCCTGAGGCCTGGCGGCTCAACTTCTCTTGACTTTTGTGAGCTCTTCCACACCCTGGAAATCACGGCCTTTTGTTGGGTGAGGGTTGCCAGAGCCCATTTGTGTCGCTGCCCTCCCCAAACCTCTGGTGGACGCAGCGTACCGTCACTCTTTAGTAGATGTTCGGGCCGGGCTCTGTGACTCAGCCTGTCATCCCAGCACTTGGGGAGGCCGAGGCGAGTGGATTGCCTGAGCCCGAGGGTTCGAGACCTGCCCGGGCAACTTGGCGAGACCTCATCTCTACAATAAATCAAAAATTAGCCGGGCGCGGTAGTGCGTGCCCGTAGTTCTGGCTCCTTGGAAGGCTGAGGCGGAAGGATCGCCGGAGCCCAGCGGGTCAAGGCTGCGGTGGCCCAGAGCCTGCCACTGCACTTCAGCCTGGGCGACGGAGTGAGACTCCAACTCAAAAAAAAAAATAGACATTCGGACTGATGAGCAGATGAGCTGAGTCTCGAGGGTGGCCAATCAGATGGGAAGGACTCAGAAAGGACGGGCCCTCCTCCCTGAGGAACCAGCACAGGCAAAGACCCTGACCGTCCACACGCCGCTGGAACACTCGAGTGGCGCGAGTGGGAAGGGTCCTCATGTAAAAACAACTTTCCGTCATCCTGGCCCCCTTTCCTCGATGCTCATTGTGGTTTAATACAAAACAGAAGCTGTCCAAGCTTACGCAGCGGCTTGAGGCTGCCGAAGTAGGGAAGGAAGGGGACTGGAAAGCGAGACTTTCCACGACGCTCCCCTTCCCCAGGCACTGATGGGGAACTCAGGGGCAGCAGGACAGGGTCCCAGGGCAAACGGAGGTCCCTGCGGAGAAGCCAAAGGTCTGATTGAGCCAGCAGCACGCTGAGCCAGAAGGCGTCTCTTACTTCAATCAAAATGGACAGTCGCCTCCTCAAGCCTTTCAGAAGGTGGGCTCCAGATGGATTAATAATGCAGCCAGTCAAAGAAAGCGTAAGAAAATATCTTTGTGCCTAAGGAAAAAATGACTCCACTCCAAAAAACCCAAAAGCACAAGACAAAAGGGAAAAAAAGGGACGAGTCTGACTGCATCAAAATTCAGGGCCGGGTGTGGTGGTTCATGTGTGTAATCTCAGCAGTTTTGGAGGCCTAGGTGGGAGGAGTGCTTGAGCCCCGGAGTTGGAGACCAGGCTGGGCAAGACAGTGAGACCTTGTCTCTACAAAACATTATCTTTTTTTTTTATTATTATTTTTTTGAGTTGAGGTCTCACTCTGTCACCCAGACTGGAGTGCAATGGCCGCTCCCGGCCACCGCGGCCTCGACCTGCTGGGCTCCGGCGATCCTTCCGCCTCAGCCTTCCGAGTAGCTGGAACTACAGGCGCGCGCTACCACGCCCGGCTAATTTTTGATTTACTGTAGAGATGAGGTCTCGCCAAGTTGCCCAGGTGGGTCTCGAACCCATGGGCTCAGGCAATCCGCTCACCTCAGCCTCCCAAAGTACTGGGGTTACAGGCTGAGCCACCGAGCCCAGCCCCAAAACATTCTTTAAAAATTAGCCAGGCAGGGTGGCGCAGTCCCAGCTACTTGAGAGGCTGAGGGGGAAGGATCACCTGATCCCAGGTAGTTGAGGCTGTGGTGAGCCATGATCGTGCCATAAAAAGAAAAAAAATTTAAGGATTCCTGTTCATGCAGGACACGACTGGCAATCTGCAAAGAATGAAATTGGCAAGCGGTTACTACTTGGAATATACAAGGAACTCTTATGAAATGGTAAGAATGAGACAGATGGAAGAGCTGACAAAAAAATTAGACAGGGCAACCCCCTCGGGTCTCCTCCCCTCTGGGAGCTCTTCTGTCCTCTCAGTAAATCCTGCTCTCTGCGCAACAAAACAAAATCAGACAAAGGGCCGGGCTAGGCCTTTGACTCCTGCCTGCAATCCCACACTCTGGGAGGCCGAGGCAGGAGGACCGCCTCAGCCCGGGAGTTCAAGGCTGCGGTGAGCCCCCATCACACTACACTCCAGCCTGGGCAACACAGTGAGACCACAGCTCTCCAAAACAGAAAGACAAAGGTGGTGACAAGGCAGACGAGAGAGCCACACGGTGAGCAGGGACAGCAAGAGGTGCTCAGACGCATCCGTGAAAAATAAATGGTCGATTTTCGGTGCCACTCAAGCAGGCACGGCCAGGTTGGCCAGGACGTCTGCAGGGCTGGGCCCCCTCGTGCACAGGGCACAGCCTTTCCGGAGGGGTGCCGACCAGCCCCGGGGGACGGCAGTGGGGCCTGGGTCCGCCCTCCGGCCCGAGGGCCCGGGTGGCCGCCAGGGCAGTCGCCACCCAAGTCCCCGGGGAGCAGGGCACAGATGTCCCC
>NW_007252964.1:153903-164587 GCF_000164805.1 Carlito syrichta | reverse complement strand
GCGGCCTGGAGGGGGCGGCGGCGGCAGGCGGCTCTCATTACTTTGATGGGACGCATGTGCCGCTTTATCTCGGCCGCTGCGCTCGGACGTCCCAGCTGTCGCCGAGGCAGACAATCGCTCGGCTAATGCCGTCCGGAAAAAGCTGATAAAACGCAGATGTGACGAGGCCTCTGAAACTGGCGGCCTGCTAAGGGGTTTGCTTCCACGCTTGCCCCCGGCCGGGCGGCTTCGCTCCCAGGCCGGGAGCCCAGGCCGGAGCGCTGCTGCTTTTTCAGTGGAAGGTTGACGAGAGGAAGTGCCCGAGGGGTTTTTCCCTCTCTCTCATTAGGAGGATCCGTTAATGGGAGCGGAGCGAGAAGGGACCCTCCAGCAGGAAGGAGCCCGAGCCGCCGGGGTCCCCACCCAGCCGGCCCCTCTCTGCAGAGACGGGGCTCCCGGCCTCCTCTGTGCGGGGTGGCATGGGCGTGGCGCAGGGGACCCTGGGAGGGAGCCACCGAGGGCTGGGTGGCATGGGCGTGAGCCACCGAGGGCCGGGTGGCGTGGGCAGGTCGCTCAGGCCCCCTGCTCGCCTGGCTCGGCTGAAAGACCCCGTTGTGAGCAAGCTCAGCCACTGGCCGCCGGGACGCACCCAGTAGGATGTTGGCGCGCAGTAGGTGCTGGAGGCGTGCTGCGGAGCTGTCCTTCCCTTCATTCACTGGGTTTCCCAACTGACCCTGGAGAGCAAAGTGGCATGGTTTCCACGTGAAGACAAAGGAGCCCCACTGCATGGCCGGCAGGGGCCTGGCGGCTCGGCTCCACAGCCTCGACCGACTGCCCAGGCCAGAGCGACCCAGCTGGATCTCTCGAGGACACGGCCATGACGGGGCCTTCCTGGGCCAAAGGAAGGGCTAGTGTGTGGCTGCTCTGCCTTTCCATGTGCTCAAGGCACCAGGGCTCATGCAGAAACGCAGATTCCCACGGGGAAGGGCGGACGGCCCGGGTCTCCACATTTCTCCCGAGAGCCCAGAGGTGCTGAATCCCCAAGAAAGTGAGGGCCCCACGGCATCAGACTGGAGAGGAGGCCCTGGGCGGGTCCAGGCCTTGCCCTCTCGGCCCCAGAAGGACTCTGCTGACCAGAGAGGGCAGACAGTGGGACTGGTGTTGCCCGGCACGCAGGGGCAGAGCCCGGCGGGGAGGGCGGCTTCCACACCAGGCTCAGGGCTTCTCCCACAAGCCTCTGGGGTGACCGACCAGAAACGAGCCCAGGACTGTGTTCCAGCGGGCGGACAGATCCACATGAAGGCGTCCCAACGGCAGCCTGCTTTGCTGTGTCCTTCCCGAATTGCTTTTAGGAAAAAGGACATGAGCTGACACCGTAGGCGTGGCCCTGGAGGCCACGGGACATGGTTCTCAAACCAGCCACGAGCCTGACCCAGCAGCCAATGCCCATTGGCAGACCTCACGCCCAATCCCCCAACACGTGTGTAAGCATCTTCAAACAGATCAATAAGCGACAAAGAAAGCTTGGGGAGAACGTGGCTACAGTTTCAGGGATGCTTTTCAGCCCCCTTTTATCATGGAGCTAAGAACAGCCAGCAGGCTAAGCCTGTCTCGTGAACTTTACCTCCATGAGACGACTCGATCGTACCCATTTTCAGAGGAGGGAAACTGAGGCCGAAAGGTTAAGCCACTTGCTCCAAGTCTCCCTGCCGGTGGGATCAGAGCTGGGATCCAACCCCAAATATGTGGAGCCGTATCTTACTCCAAAGTCCACACACGTGTGTCTGTGCCACGCTGCCTCCAGACAGACACAGGACCCCGGGGTCAGCGGGCGGACGCTGCGTGCTCAGGTGGCCAGCTCCAAAATGCAGGCCAGGGCCTGGGTCTTCCCTTGAAAAGGCCCTTCTGCAATTAGAGGGCCGTTTGCAGTTCTCGCCTCTCGGAGAAAGAGGGCGTTTCTCCCCTGCTGAGGTGTGGGCAGAGCTGGTAGCAATTTTCCCACAATGTGTAAATTAGTCAATCTCCGAGTCTGTAAACGGGGCCTTTGAAGCGCCCTTAATGAACACTCCATTAGGGCTTAGTGATGACTGCCTCCAGCATGACTGGACCGAGCGCCTTTTGATGTCTCGGGGCCACGGACTGGAGGCTCGACTTATCTAAATGCCCCGGCAGGCTTAAAAAAAAAAAAAAGGCAAAAAGCCCCCTTAGAGAAGTTGAAAAATTTTTAATGAAAAAAGTTAGTCCTGGCCTGACTGATGTTGGCACTTCAAAGCCAGCGCAGACTAAATTGCTGTAGACTGCTTAATTCAAAAGTGCTCCCTCGCGGGTGACAGCCCAATGGTGACAAAATACAATTGGCAACAGGAGCCCGGCAAGATCAAAGGCTGGCTATTGTAATAGTTTTGTTCCATGAAGAATTGCTTATTGTTGGGAGTTTTTAAGCCTTTTTTTCCCCCTTTTCTCTCTCTCTCTCCCTCTCTCTCCCTCTCCCTCTTTCTGGCTCCAGGGCCATCCCAGGATTCAGAATCCGTGTACATAAATACTTGTAATTACATCCTTCTGATAATACATTTCAGTTCGCAGAGGCTGCGGCAGCCCATCCGTCTCTCTCAAGATTCCTGGAGCCGTGGGGTTGGTTGGATTGTAAAAACCATTTCTGTGTTTTCGTTAGAAAAGATCCTACGAGGTGCCCTGGGGGCAGGATCAGCTCATCGTGGTGAGGACTGTTTTAGGGTTTGCTTCAGATTAAGGGGCTGCCTGGTGGGCTCTGGAGGGGCGGAGGGGGGATGGCGGAGTCAGGTGACTCTGCTGTGGGATCCCCGCTCCCTTTTGACTATCCCTGGGCTTTTCTAGCCTCAGTTTCCCCAGTCATAAGCTAGGGGCTCGTTTACTCACACCACAAGTATTTATCGAGCTCTGACTTAGGAAAATACCTGCCTTGTGGGGTCATTTAAAAGACCACTGGGAGAAAGTGAGCGTCAAAGAACTTTGTAATCTGGAAAGCACCTCCTCCCCCGTCTGTTTCCAGTGGCTGTGGCCACCGATCCACAGGACCAGAATGAGGCACTCAGGGGAGCTGGAGGGAGGCAACAGGTGAAAGGAAGCCACACACTCGGCCTCGAGCCCAGTCCCGGCCCTCCCTTCTCTTCCCCAAGAGACACTCCTCAGCCACCTCCCCTCCCAGAGCCTCAGTTTCCTTCGCTGTGACCCGGGAGCAACTCTCCCTGCCCTGCCCAACCTCGTGGTTTCGCCGGACTCGACACAAGGCTCGGGCCAGGGAAAGGAAGCAGAAGCACTCTATGAACGGCCCGAAAGCCAGAACCGTGGCCACGCCAGCCGGCTCTGTTTTCCGGGCGAGCGGCAGGAGGCGAGGGCCGCTCCGGGCTGGGTCGAGGGCTGGGGTGACCGGGGTCGGTAAGAGGCAGGAATGCCTGGGGCCTTTTATGGCTTCCAACATTGGCCACCAGGAAGCCCATGAAGCATGCAGGGCCTCGTATCACTTACTCGTCTTGAATTAATTAAGCAGCCTCGTATGGGGACAATTAGAGAGCCCTTCGGCCGATGACATCTCCTCTACCGGGGTGGAATTCGCTTCTGCATCCCTTTTCCTCCCTTGGGCCCCCGCCCTGCTCAGATGCCTTCAGGTTTGGCTTTTCTCAAAGTGGTATCTTGGGCCTATTTTCGAGCTGGGTGAGTGACCCTGTGGAGGGATGTGTGGAGGGACAGACGGTTCTGGGAGGGACGAGCTGGGGCCCAGCTGGCAGACTTTGGCTCACATCGACTCTGGGTCTTGTGTTTTGAGCTTCCTCTCCTTTTAACCCGGCTCCTTCCCTCCCTCCTCTCACCCTCAGTGCTTCTGCCTGTCCTTTGTAAATTCCATCGGCACCAGGGGTCCTAATTTCCCAAACATTCAAGCAGACATTTGAGGGCGGCACCCTCCCAAAACCAGCGTCCTAAGGCGTTCCATCCTGACTTTCCAAGGGTGCTGTCCAAACGTCTACAGGCCGTGCGAGGCCCGCAGGGACTCTGGAGCTGCCTGCCAACCAGGAAGGGACACGCCACTTGCCCCAGACCCGCCTGTTTGCCATAATCACGCACAAGTATGCATCAACCCAGCTGAGCAATTATGAATAATTAAATCAATTAGAGACAGTCTAGCGCCAGGGATTATGGCCGTTCGGGTGTGGGCCTCTGTCATATTTTAACAGTAAATGCGTGCACCCCAGAGAGGCCTGGCGGGGAGAAAGGAACAAAAGCGTGTCCAAACGCCAAGCCGTGTTGCTTGGTGACCCTCCTCCGCGGCACCGGCGGCCTTCCCAAGGAAAACAATGCTCGAGAAATGCCAAGAAAATATTTTGGGCAAGTATGAAAGCTTCAAAATGAGTTAATTAAAAGCGGATAAAACATGCGTCTCCAAAAGTATGGTGAGGGAATTTACTGCTTGAAACTTGACAGAAGGAGAAGGTTTTCCAGCACGGAGCAGAACCTGAAAGTGGCAGAGCCGGGCCACGGGGTTGTTTTCTTCCAAACCAGCCTCCTCCGGCTCCTTCACACCATGACAGAAGCTCGGGACAGAAGCTCGGGGCAGATCTCGGAAAGAATCGACAGCCTTCCGTGACCGCGGAACCAGCCAGGGCAACCCCAAGGCTGTCTGAGGGGTGGGCTGCTTAGAAGCCCGCCTTGCACGTGGGCAGGTCCAGGTGAGCCCTTCCAAAAGGAGCAGGTGCGTGTCCACGGCCTCACAGAGCAAAACCCTGGCTCCATCCCATTTGCTTAGCACATCGCAAGACGCGATGAATGCCCGAGGCATGACGGACTGGGAGAGCCAGCACTTTGGAGACTCAGTTCCCTAGAAAGCGATCAACCGGTCCAGATGTGTCCAGAAGCATCCGCCAGCATCCGTGCATGTCTTCTGGTGGATCTGGGACTCATCACGGCAGCTGTCAAAGGATCTGACTCCCCAGATTCTGCCATCCCAGTGACCTGGACATGGTTGAGATCTCACTGGCTAATCATGGACAGTTTGAGGACACCAGGAATATGAGGGGTTTGAGAAAATTAACAGGAAAACGACCAATCCTGTTTCCTCAGTGTCTGAGCCAAAGGCATAAACATGGCCTGCTCTGGCCTGGCAGAAAGATTTGAATGGAGCCCTGCCAGCAACCCAGGACACATGTGCCTTTTGAGTGACACTTTGTCCAAATTCACTGACCAGGGCCTAAAAGTTATTCAAGAAAAGAGCAGGGATGCCAAGCACCATCTGCAAACAGGCCAAATCCAGCCCGTCCTTACACGTGTGAAAAAAGTTTTGCCTTCTAGACTGTACTGCTAAGGTACCATTTCACGCTTTGCATTTGTGGTGTATCTCTAGGCCGACAAGATGTTAGATAGCAAGATGCTAGATATTCGCATCCCCGTGTAGAGAAGGCTGTCGAGGCTCAGAGAAGCCAAGGCACCTGCTCAAGGCCCCCACGGGGACCAGTCGCAGGCCAAGACTCCATCCTGCAGGTACCGGCTGCATCTCAGTGTCTGCTTCCTGCCACCTGCCTGAGGAACGCCATGCTGACACTTCGAGTTACAAGGATGTCCCCAGTGCCTCCCTGAAGGGACAAGCCCAGGGTCCTTGTCTGACATTTTGTGGGGTTGCTCAGAGGATTATCAGCCATGCCCCTATGCAAGCCTGGTTTTTCCCCACGTCTCGATCCTCGGGGGGCTGGGGGACTCCCGTCATGATCCCTCCCATGTCACTAGCTCGCCACCCCTTCCCCAGCTGAAGCAGTCCCTTGGGATATCTCTCTGTCCCCTCAGCCTCTAATGGGTTCGCCCAGCGTGAGGAGAGCCCTCGGGGGACATCTCAGACGGAGTCATCTTCCTCCAGGCTCTGTGAAGCTCGGATCTCCACTTCTGCTTGGCATCTCTGTCTCCGTGGCAGTTCAGGCACATCCATCAAGGGCTCAGGGTGCCAAGGCAGAGCGAGCTCTGTGGTAAGAACCGGGGGAATGATGCCCTCGTCGCCCTTTGGGTTCCACCCTCCTGGGATCCCCAGTCGTGCTGCCTGGGTCCGCTTGAGCGCAGGGGAAGGGAGGCTGTTTTTCAAGTTCATCTAGGATCTGGTCCAGGGGAAGGATTTGAGTGGGGCTGTCATCCGACTCCCAGGCCATCCATCCACAAGCACCCAACGTACCCCAGTCCCTGTTTGCCAAGAACGTGCTCTTCCGCTGCAGGCCCTTAGCTGCCTGGATGCAGACCTAGGTCCGTTCCTCCCCCCACAGCTGGACACGCCCAGAAAGGTTTGTCTGTCAGCTATGGGCACTGCCAGGCCCATCTGAGATCCCCAGGCGGGCTCCTAGTCAGCACGCCCCTGAAAAGATGCCCTGACCGCCATCGAGAATGGAGGGCTGCTGAATGCAAGGCTGAAATCTGGGGTGGGGTGAAATCTGTGCAGGCTCTCTGATGACGGTGAGTGAGACCAAAGTGCCCTTGGGAGTCTGAGGATGGAAATGGATGCACACTACATGCGCTGAACTTGGCGGGTCCTTGGTCAAGCCCTGGCGGGCGGGGGCCCCGACAGCATGGGCAGAGCGGTTCGGGGGCGACGGGCCCCTGCAGAGGGCCGGAGCCACCCGCTCTCTGCACATTCTCACGGGGGAGGCCAGGCTACCCGGGCTGGCCTCCGCCTCGTGGGTGGAGCAGCGGCCCCTGCCGGGCCATGAGTGCCGCCCACAGCCTTGCCAGGTTCCCACCTCCACAGTGACGGCCTGACACCACAGACAGCGGGGTAGGAATGGCGCCCAGTCGCGGGGCACGGCAGCCAAGAGGAAAGGGGCCCCCGGCCCAAGTCTTCTCTGCTTGCAGCTCAGTCTGGGACAGACCCAAACGGACCCACACGCCCTCGCCCCTCCTGCACTTGGAGCCTCCCCAGCCTCTCTGTCCCCAGCCCCGAACAGCCAGCCCAGAAGGCAGCACGCCCGGGTGTGAATCTGAGCTCACGGCCCATCGGGCCACTACTCCCAGCCGGCTTCCTCATCTCTGAAATGCGGAGACACCCCCAATGCTGGCCCGGCTGTTCACAGGCGTGCGGGAAGGAGAAACTGAGCTGGGTGAACACTGAAGTGCAAGCCGTAAAGCACCTGCACATCCAAGGCGTCCCTACCCTCTGAGGAGTCCTGTGGAGTCACAGAATCTCAGGCCACACGTCCTGAGGCACTTGACAGGCCCGACACGGCAGCAGGAGCAAGCCCATCCCGGGTTCACCTTCTCCCAGCTTCAGTGAGTCTCCACTGCGCTTGGACGAGCGGGAGGTCCAGGGACACGCTCGAGGGTCACCCTAGGCGGAGGCAAAGAGGGAGGGTGGGGGCCTGACAGATGGTGAGATTTCAGCGTGAGAGCGTTCTAGTTCTCAACAGAGAGGTCTGAGAGCCACAGCGTGGCCTCTGGGGGGGCTACTGGGGACACAGACGCCCTAAACAGCCCCAGGCCGCACTGCCGTGGAGAGGAAGAATCCAAGTGCCTCGCGGAATGAAAGGAAAAACCAGACCCGCCTTTCTTTCCCAGGAGGTGATGGTGGTACCAGAGAGCAATGGCTCCAGGAACAGAAAGTCTCCTGGCGTCGATTTGCTCCAATCCCCCCCGCCCTCAGGTCTCCTGCCCCCGGCCTTCCTCCTGGCTGACACCACGTCCCTGGGTGACTTGATCGCGTCACTTCGGCCTCAGTTTCTCCATCTGCACCGAGAGAGGTAGACTGGATTCCTCACCGAATAGGGAATCCATTCCGGGAGTTCTGCCAGCCGAATCCTCAGTTCGCCAAGGCCTTTTTCCTGCCATCCCCTCGTCCCCCTCTCTGAGCCCTGCCTCTGTTTCCAGAAGCTTCCAGCAGCCCCACCTCCAGCCAAAACTCCTGTACATCCAGACTTCCCCTCCTCCTCTGCCATGTTCCCTCCAAGGCCGCCGCAGAAAGCAGCAGTTTGGACACAAAGCGGCAATGTTTTAATTTGCCCGATTAAGTCACCATGTGGACAGAGGCTCGCCGAGGAATCTGCTCTACAGAACTTTTCGTTTAATAGAATTAGTTGAAACCAGATCGGCCAAGCCCCGTTCCTGCAGGCCATCTGCCCAGACAGGGAAATGGCTTCCTAAACAGAACCCCATGGCGCTGGGAGCCTCCTCCAAGGGGCCGACAGGGAGCTGCCCCCTGCACCGGCCTGTCTGTTCGAATGGGTTCAAAGTCTTTCCCTTTGGGCCAGCCGGGCCGGCAAAGCTCAGGTCCACTGTCAGCTGTGAGTTGGGGTCTATCATCAGATCCACATTCCGCTCCACCTGCAGCGGAAGCGTGCCCCAACCAGGGGCTGCTGAAAGGCGATGCCAACGTAGAGCCTTTTAATGCAGAAAAGAGGTCTGTCGAGTCGTTGGCCTGGACTTCTTGAGAAAATTAGATAAACCAGCATTTACTCAGCATCTGAGAGTCTCCCAAGAAGTTTCCCACATGTGTTGTTTAATCCTTGTGACAGTCCTGCAGGAAGCATCCTTCTGCGGACGAGAGCCAGAGAGGGTTGGTGACTTGTCCAAGACCACACTGCCAGAACCCAGAACTCGGGCAGCTCTACAAGAACGGTCATGACAAGTGTCAAGCATGTTGGCCAGAGGCGAGTTATGTGATGTCACTGCAGTGCCTTGCGCGTGGTAACTGCTGCTTCCCTGTCCTTCTGCTGAGTACATGAGGCTAGAGCTGCTGGTTTGAGTCCTACCTTGACCACACTAGTTCTGAGACTTTGGGAAAACTACCTCAGCTCTCTGGATCCCCGTGTTTCTCTCTGTGGAATGGGAGGGGACAAAGACACCTCTCTCGGAGTCAAATGGGGCGCAATGTACGGAAAACTCTCTGGTACGCGGTGGGGTCTCGACAGCCCTTGCTGGAATCCCGGTGCCCACCTAAATTCTGCAGGCTGACCCCCTCACTACTTAGAGGGCAAGTTACTGGTGGGGCGGACCCTTGAGCATGAGGACGCACCACCTACAGCAGTGGTCAGCAGACTCAGACCTGAGGGCCAAATCCCACCTACCCATTTTTGCACGTAGAGTTTTGTTAGGGCACAGTCACACCCGTTAGTTTACACATGGTCTAAAGACTGTTTTCTCCCGGCAACAGAGGAGTCAGTAGTTATGACAGAATCCAGAAACCGAGGGGTCCGAGAAGCCTAGACTACTTGCCATCTGGCCTTTTGCAGAACAAGTTTTTAAAAGACCCGATCTAGAGGGCCACACAGTGGTAGCCCCAGTCCGACCCCCAAAGAGGCAGAAGTCAGGCAGGGGGAAGAGAGGGTGAGTCACTTAGGGCAGGGGTCTCCACCCTCTGGGTCGTGAACCGATACTGGTCTGTGGCATGTTAGGAGCCAGGCTGCACCGTAGGAGGTGAGCAGTGGGCGAGCTAAGCACCACATCCTGCCAGCTCAGCGGCGGCATTTGTTTCTCATAGGAGACAAACCCTATGTTGAACTGCACAGGCGAGAGATCTCGGTGGCGTGCTCCTTAGGGGAATCTGATGCTTGATGATCCCCAGCCCCAGCCCATGGAAAAACTGTCGTCCAGGAAACCCATCCCTGAGGCCGAAGAGGTTGGGGACCTCTGCCTTGGGGAACATTCTCTCCTAATTGTTAATGCACTTGTTTAACCTCTTGGGACCCCCGTCCATGATCCTAGAGGCAAGTCTGGGCCTTATGTGTTTTGAGGTGAGGCTCCTGCTTGAAAAAGAGATTATGGATGTATCCTGAGTAGTCCGTCTTGGGGCGCTTTAAAGAAGGGAGGTGGGGTCGGGCGAACCGCTGTGTTGGCGAGGCCCCTCTGCAAGTCTGGGACTTCCACTGCAGGGAGTGGCTGCTGCCTGGAATTGATACACCTGGAGATTTATAAGGTCAAGTTTTACGAGCCTACAGATTCTCGTGGTGTATTACCACATCCTTATTACAAGCTCATGCTGCTGTCCAGTTAAACCAAGGAGCTAATATATTACTCCGTGCCTGCCTGGGCCACAGACTTGAAGGAAACGGTGCAAATAAAATATGGCCTCTGGGAACCAGTCGTGTCCGGCTCTTTCTGCACAAGTGACTCTGGCTGCTTCGCTCCTCTCCCCAACCTGGAAACTGAATGAGAGGCTGCAGCTCCGTGGCTGAGCCCAGAACAAGCCCCCGGGAGCGGCCCGAGACCCCCGAAGTGATCTGGCGGCAAGAGGAGCCCCCCGAGTGGGCCGCTCGCCCACAGGGAGCCCTCCGCCGGAGGAGGGCCAGGAGGGCTGCCCGGCTGCACAGCCGCCCTGCTCACAGGGCCCTAAATTCAGGACGGCTGTTTACCTCTGGGTTGAGGCTGTTTTCGCGGGAAGCGGCCGTCAGGCCGAACCCGAACTTGCTGAGCTGGTCTGGCTTCCACGGCCCCTGTTCCCTCGCTTGCACCGCAGAGGGCCTGCCTGGGAGCGGGCCTCCAGGCCGGCTTGTGGAGCAGAGGCAAGGGGATAGCACGGCCCTCCGGGTAGGGCTGTGGGGGTCCTTGGGGCCAGGCCGGGGCCCTAACTACAGCAATCTGGGGCAGCGATTTCCAGGCCCCCTCTAACGAAGACGACGCGGCGATGACCCTGTGTCCAAGGCTGCTTGTTGACCCGCTTTCTGGGTAAAGGAACTGCACGCGCGCGCGCGCCTGGCTCCAGAGCCGACGCTGG
>NW_007252964.1:142655-153598 GCF_000164805.1 Carlito syrichta | reverse complement strand
CTCGGCTGCCCCGGCCCCGCGTCTCCTTGGAATTGCTCGGACCCGGGACCACACGGCGGAGGGGATTCTGGTGACCGCGGCTCCCGCTGTAGCAGAGCCCAGCGGACAGCCCGCGTTCCGGCAGGGCCCTCGTTCCAGTTGAGATCACTGGCGCTCAGAGAGGTGGTGCGACTCGCCCGAGGTTGCACAGCGTGTGGGTGCGGCCTGACGGGGCCTGGGGCCTGTCCGCAGTGAGGTCTCCCTCTCCAAGCGCCACCGCCCGGCCCTTGGCACAGAACATCCCCCTCGGGCTAGCTCTGCTGGGTGTTAGTCTTCCGCTCTTCCCTTCCAGGCAGGGTGAGATGAAGCGGGTGGGGCAGCCTCGTCGTGTGCCCGGCCCTGCGCTGGGCACTTCTTGGATGGCGGAGCGAACGCTCGAAGCGCATGGCTCGCCAGGCTGCAGCACCTGACATCCCCGTCTCTGGAGATGCTCACAGCAGTCGCCCCCCGCCCCCCCAGGTGCTCTGGTTACTCCCACATCTCGGTGGCACTGAGGGGCCACCCCTTGTCCAAGGTAACAGGGTGGGTAGGCGCCAGAGCTGCGATTCCAGCCCCCGCAGACCTGCTCCAGAGTGTCACATTTAGTCCCCACCGCCATGGCGTGCCCTGAGATTTACTGCCAGTCTCCTTGTCTCCACGGTATCTGTTGCAGCGAGAAACTAAGTCTTAAATCTTACAGACACAAAGTCGGTCATGCTCGTGGCTCTTCAGACAGCCCTTTTTTTTAACTTTCAATTTTTCTGTGTGAAAGATGTGGGGTACAATTCAGGGTTAGGTATACAGATGTTCGTGATGCAGGAACCCTTGCGGATGAGGTGTGCCCTCCCTCTCCCGGCAATTTCCCACTACTGTCAATCCTTTTCTTATAGTATTACGAAAATTGTTCGAGGTCCACTTATGAGTGAGAACATTTGACACTCGGTCCCTTGTTTCTGTGATAGATCACTCCATATTATAGCCTCTAAGTCCAAGTTGCTGTGAAGTTCATAATTTTGTCTTTCTTTATGACTGCATAATATGCCATCATGTATATGTGCCACGTGTTTTAAACCCAGTCCCCTTTGGATGGGCAGCACAGTTGGTTCCATGTTTTCGCTATTGTGAACAATGCTGCAGTAAACAAGCGTGTGTAGGTATCTTTTCCATAGAGTGATTTGAGTTCCTCCGGGTATATTCCCAGTAGGGGGATGGCGGGGTCGCATGGGAGGTCAACTTTTAGATGTTTCAGGAATCACCAAACTTTTCCACAGAGGTTGCCCTAGTTTCCATGTGGAAGGGGGCTTACAAAGACATCTACAGTGTCAAAAATTAGGCTAAGCATAAACTCAGCCTTTGCACAGTTAAAAAGCTCCCTTCCTGGAAACTGGCTAGGTTAAACTGTTTAACAGCTTTTTGGTTGTTTTTTCCGCTTCTGTGAACCCTGCTAGCCTTGCTTGAAAGGTACCTAGCCCTCCAGGATGTTGCGGTTTGGCCCACTTGGAAAGTCCCAATGTGGTTTTCCCCCATTTAAGCAAGCCCCTATAGCTGATGGACACCTCTTGCTGTGGGACTGTTGTGTCCAGCAGGCAAGTGGCCGCCAGCCTGGCTCTTGGCTAATAAAAGCCTCTCCTTTTTATAACTTGTGCTTTTGGTGTTGGTGTCTGTGAATTAAGCGCTCGGCCCCTATTTCAGCCACTCCACCAACAGTGTAGAAGTGTTCCTTTTGCCCGCATCCTCTCCAGCATCTGTTGTTTTTTGTCATTGAAGGTGGCCATCCTGACCAGAGTTGGGTGGTCTCTCAACGTGGTTTTAATCTGCGTCTCTTGGACGGCCAGTGAGGCGGAGCGTTGCGTCACGTGTCTGTGGCAGCTCGGACATCTTCTTTTGAGAAGTGTCCATCCGTGTCTTTTGCCCACTTTGCGATGGGCTCGAACAGCCCTTCCAAGCAGTGTCCTGGCGACTGAGACAGCAAGTGTCTTGGCAGGGCCAACTGCCAGCGTCCAGGCTGCTGGGCCACCTGGGCCCAGGAAGAGCATGCGGACACATCACACCAGGCCACGCCCACCCTGGCCAGAGGGGCGTGGCTTGGGAAAGGGCGTGGCTTCCTTCCAGTCCTGCTCCATTAGCCAGTCACATGACGGGGGGGGGGCACAAAGAGCTGGAAAGAGTGGGCCTCGGGTACAGCAGTGGCCGCGGACCTGCCTTTCTGCGGGTCCGGCTACCGGGGTCGGCAGGGTTTGCCAACAGACAACGCAAGATTCCAGAAACAGAGAGTTCCGTTCTTAAGTCTGGCATTGCGAGCTGCTCGAGGAACCTGCCAGAGACGTGAATCATCGTCCCTGTGCCGCCTGCACCCCACCACTAGTCACTGAGTAGGTGTTTTGGTTTCAGCTCGTCGTATTGCAGTGCTTGCGTTTGAGTCGCCGCCTTTTCTTCTTCGTGGCGCCTCGTGCTGGCCATTTGGATGTGCCAAAGAGAAGCCACAAAGTGCTTTCTTTAAGAGAAAGGGTAGACGTTCTTGACTTAATAAAAAAGGAAGAAAATCCCATGCTGAGGCTGCTAAGATCTACAGCAAGAATGAATCTTCTATCCGTAAAATATTTTTTCCAGTGAAGAAGGAAAAGAAGTTCGTGCATAAGATACAGCGGGTTCAGTACCACCTGCAGTTTCAGGCATCCACTGGGGGCTTGGACCGTCCCCCATGGCTAAGGGGAGACGGCGGCACCTACTCACTTCCACAGCCTGCCTTTCTGGACACCAAATAGTCAATCAACATCTCATCCCAAACTCAGGACACACGCATCTCCTCCCCCAAGGAAGAAAACCCCAAACTCACAGACTCCCTCCTTTCTGCCTGCCTCGTGTCAGGGGGCTCGTGGGAATTCCCCACCTAGAAAGCTCCGGAGACACAGAGACTCTCCTGACCTGCTCCTTCCTCCCAGCAGGGCCGGGGCAGGCGTGGCCACCTGCCTCCTCTTCTGGCTTGAACATCTGCCCAGCTGCAAAGAAATGGCCTGGAAGCCGCACTCAAGCCAGAGAGACCCCCGGAGAAGGCGGGGTCTGCCCTGGAGTGGTGGACGATGCAGGGACAGCCCCTTCCTCTCCCTCTCCCTCCTCCTCGCCAAGCGGTCTTCCCGCTTCATCTGGCCCCATGCAACGACTGGACAAGCCTGGCTTCCCGGCTCCACTGAGCTCGGCTGTAGAGACCACCTTTCCAAGACCTTGCGGGAAAAATTCCTTTGCGGGTCTCTGTATCAAGAACGCCTGAGCTTCCTTTGAGCAAGAGTTTAGTTCTGTCTTGTGGACCCTGTGAATCTCGCGCCTTTTCGTGTTTCCCTCTCTGCCTTGGCCACAGGGAAGCAGAGTCATCCCTCGCTGTGGCAAGTCCATGCCACCCAGGGTATGCGTCCTTCGGCAGGCGGAACTCAGCTTTGGCTCCACCGTATTTTGCTGCTTCTGCTGTCGCACCTAAACGTCTCGATTTTGTTTTCTTCCTTAATTGCATTAAATATGTCTTAATGCAATGTCTCAGATCTTTCTTTTCTTTTCTTTTTCTTTTTTTGAGTTGAAGTCTCACTACCACCCAGGCTGGAGTGCAGTGGCAAGCTCCCGGCCACTGCAGCCTCGACCTGCTGGGCTCAGCGATCCTTCCACCTCAGCCTTCCAAGTGGCCGGAACTGCAGGCGCAGGCTAGCACGCCCAGCTAGTTTTGATTTATTGTAGAGACAAGGTCTCGCCACGTTGCCCAGGTGGGCCTCAAACCCTTGAGCTCAGGCAATCAACTCGCCTCAGCCTCCCAAAGTGCTGGGATGACAGGCTGAGCCACCGTTATTTTTCTTTTAGGAGACAGCACCTCACTCTCTCTCCCAGTCTAGAGAGCAGTGGCTCAATCATAGCCCGCTGTAACCTTGACCTCCTGGATCCTTCTGCCCCAGCCTCCCCAGTGGCTGGGACTACAAGCATGTGCCACCACGCCTGGCTAATTTTTTAATTTTTTGGTAGAGACAGGGTCTCACTATGTTGTCCAAGCTGGTCTTGAACTCCTGGGCTTCAGCAATCATCCCACGTCAGTCACCCAAGTACTGGGACTGCAGTTGTGTGCCACCACACCTGGCTAATTTTTTTTTTTTATTTTTTTGTAGACACGGGGTCCCACTGTGTCTCGACGTTGTCCAGGCTGGTCTTGACTTCTGGGCTTGAGCAATCCTTCTGCCCCTTCTTGTTCTGGAGGCAGGAAGTGCATGGAAAATTAAGTCTGGCCAAGTGCAGACGTTCTCAAAGAGCAAGAGACACACAGAGAGAGGCATTGGAACTCACTTTTTTCATGGTGTAAATGTACCACCTGCTAGTCGAATTTTACTCATAAGTGGGGAGAGAGAAGAGAAAAGGTCTCTTCCCCACTGAAATGGGCTGAGTTGTGTCCACTCCAAAATTTATATGTTAAGGTCCTCCATTCAGTACCTCAGAATAAGACTGTATTTGGAATCAGGGCTTTTAACGCCCTGTGATTAAGTTAAAGTGGGGCCATTAGGGTGGACCCTAATCCAGTATGTCCGGCGTCCTTACAAAAATTAGAGATTAGAACACATCAGACTCAGAGGGATGACACACAGGAAGGAGACAGTCCTCTATAAGCCAAAGCGACAGGCTTTCTGAAGAAACCCAGCTGGTCCTTGAGTTTGGACTTGCCAGCTTCCAGAATCATGAGACAATAAATCTCTGTTGTTTAAGCCACTTCGTCTGTGATATTTCGTTTTGGAAGCCTCCGCAAATGAATATACTCATGCTTCCCTAAGCCCCTGGAAGATTGGTTGGACTTCTCTCTTCTAACGGCCAAGGCCAGAACTCGGGCAGGGGAGCGTGGTGGAGAGTTGCATGGGTGGCAGTGACCATCGCCTCTTCCAATGTCCCTTGCTCTGAGGCTTTGCAGTTCCTCTCACCAAGGAAATGGAGGCTTCCCACCCCTAGGTCTGAGTTTATTCCCATGCCTTGCTTTGACCAAGGGATGGGAGCAAATGTGACATAAGCATAAGCCTGAAGACGCACTGGTGTGTTGCCTTCTTGCTCTTGTTCCTCGGCCTCAGCTGTGAGCGCATGCCTGGCTAGCCTGCCGGAGGGCGAGACATGTGCGGCAGCCCCCCCTCCAGTTGTCCAGCCCAGACCCTTCTAAATCCGTAACCTGCTGCCAACCACCAGAGGTGAAAGGGACCCCAGCCAGGGCCAGAAGAGTCGCCCAACTGAGCCCAGCCCACTCACAAGAAAAGTGACGCTTCCTCGTCTCAAGCCATGGAGGGTCGGGGTGGCTCGTTATGCAGCATTATTGTGGCAATAAAAAACTGAGTCCCCTTACCGCAGGGAGTCTGAGCTGGGAGGAGCCCTCGTAAAACTCAGCCGGTGATTTCAAACTGCTTTTTAGGAATTTTTCAGATGTTGGTTTCCTGTTTCAGTGTTTTAATACAATTGCAAACTCTTATAAAAATGGAACTAAAAATAACACACACTCAAATGGATAGAGAACCAGAATTGTAACATACTGGAGTCCGCCACAAATCCGTTATAACTTGGGCTGCCAGGTTAACAAGATTTCCTTCAGATTTGGAAAGAGACAAGAGGAAAAGAAAGCTCTCAGGCGGTTTTCTTTTTTGAGAAACTTGCCCGCGGCAGCTCTTTCTGCCATGAACCTTCCTCTTTCCTTCTCTTCTTCTTGCTAATAAAGCCTTGAAGGAAAAAGGAAGGGACGCTCCCCTCCATGCCTGCTTAGCCAGCGCGTGACCTGAGACAGCAGCACAGGCGTGTGAAGCGCTGCCCTGCGCAGCGATTTGCCTCCACCAGTGAGGAGCACGGGACCTTCAAGACTGTGAATCCAAGCACTCTTCAGAAATCAGGAACAAATCAGCTTTGGAGCAAAGAGCACGTCTCGCCCCGACTCCCTATTTAAAAGTGTGTGTTTAAAACTAGTCCATCGCCCTCCCTGTAATGGCTCTGCGGGTAAATGTTCTTTGGGCTAATGAAGTGCCATTCACATAGCTTTTATTTGCCAGAACCCTGTATGAGAAGCTATTTGAAAAACGTGAAGGGTTCCAGTTCTAAACGGAAGAAAAGTCTGAAAACCCAAAGAGCGCCTCCCTGGGCAGGAATGGCTGACTCTCGTGGACCCATCCTGGGCGGTCACCGTCCCAGTGTTGCTCGGGAGAGCATGTCCAGGATGTGGACACCCTGATAGACCCTCACAGGTAACCACTTCTCTGTGAAGGGACATCTGAGTGGATAAGCCAGAGCTGCCACAACTTTGGGGGCACAATCACATTCGGGAAGAACCCTCTGCTGTTTCTTTTCCAATTTTAATCCTTTATTTTTAGGGACAGGTTCTCGCTGTGTTGTCCAGGCTGGAGTGCTGTGGCGTCATCACAGTTCACCGCAACCTCAACCCCCAGGTTCAAGCAATCCTCATGCCTCAGCCTCCTCATCAGCCAGGACTACAAGCACACATCACCACGCCTGGCTAAATTCTTTTTATTTTCTGTAGAGACAGGGTCTCACTGTGCTGCCCAGGCTGGTCTCAAACTCCAGGCATCAAGTGATCCTTGGACTCTGACTTCCCAAAACTCTGGGACTGGAGGTATGAGCCACCGTGCTAATCTCCTTGGCGATGTCTTGATGAGGTGGAAGTCTGGGAATAAAACTTAGAATCAGGCAGCAGGGAAAACGAGAGATCTGGAGGGTCAGTACGACTCGGGAACTCAGAACATCCACTCATCAGCCAGTCCGTGTGGATGGCCCGCTCTGTGCCAGGCGTGGGGCCAGCACTGGGAGTTCACAGCCTGCCCTGGTCCTTGTGGAGTCCGCATCCCGTGGGGCCGAGGAGAGCGCGGGGCAGTCAACGGTAAAAGGGCCAAGTGCAGGGAGTCGCCAGGGCAGGGTTTGAAACCCAGCGTCCCTTCTCTTGGCTGTGTGACCAGGACCGAGTTGCTTAACCTTTCTGAGCCCGGAGTTCCTTATGGGTCACGGGGTAGAAACACACTTCGTAAGATGTCTGATGCCTTGGAGGCAGAACGTAACAATTCTCTTCCTCCTTCCCTTCTACTTTTTTTTACTTTGAGTCGGAGTCTCACTCTATGGCCCAGGCTGGAGTGCAGGGGCACGCTCGCGGCCGCCCAGCATTGACCTGCGGGGCTCCGGCGATCCTTCTGCCTCAGCCTTCCAAGTGGCCGGAACTACAGGGGTGTGCTACCACGCCCGGCTCCCCTTCTACTTTTTTCGAAATCTTCCAAATATCTAAAAAATTATAAGTTCTGAGTTCATGTTCCCCTCTCCCCACCCCATCTCTAACGACATGCTCTTCGTCCATAAAGTAATGTACACGCTGTATTAATGTCCTAGGGCTGCTATCACAGAACACCACAAACTAGGTGGCTTAAGCAATGAAAACGTATCCTCTCAGTTCTGGAGGCCAAAGTTTGGATCAAGGTTTCAGCAGGGCTGCACTCTCCCTGGAGATTCTAGGGGGTGACCCTTCCTGCCTCTTCCCGGCTCTGGTGGCTGCGGACGCTCCTGGGTTTGGAGCAGCAACGCTCTAACCGTCGCCTCGGACTTCGCAGAGCCTTCTTCTCCCTACAGCCCTGCCTTCACATGGGCACTTTCGCCCTGTGTGTGTCTCACAGGCCATCTTCTCCCTCTTCCTCTGTCCTTTCACGACCGTCTTCTCCCTGAGTCTCTGTCCTCAGACGGTCGTCTTCTCCCTGTCTCTGCCTTCACATGGCCATCTTCTCTGTGCGTCTCTATCTTACATGGCCATCATCTCCCTGTGTATCCGGCTTCACACAGTCTTCCTTTGAAAACCACAGTTGTTGGAGAACGGCCCAACCTACCCTGACTTCCCAAAACTCTGGGACTATAGTTTTTTGTTTGTTTTTTGAGCTAGAGGCTCATTCTATCATCCAGGAGTTCAGTGGCATTATCATAGTGCAGTGCAGCCTCTAACACTTGGACTCAAACGATCTACCCGCGTCTACCTCCCAAGTAGCTAGGATTACATACATGCACCACCATGCCTAGTTCATTCATTCATTCATTCATTTTGTAGAGACAAGATGTTGCCATGTTGCCCAGGCTGGCCTTCAACTCTTGGCCTCAAGCAGTCATCCAATCTCAGCCTCCCAAATCTCTGGGTTATAGGAGTGAGCCCCCATGCCTGGAAGGACATAAACTCTTGTGGGACACTATTCCACCCAGTACAATGGCTAGCATGCACTGAGCACATGGGGCATGCCGGGGCTGTGCTGACCACTCAGTATATTTTAACTCCACAAACTCTGCAGAGCACTTAGAACAGAGCCTAAGCCGGGCTTGGTGGCTCAGCCTGTAATCCCGCACCTTGGGAGGCCGAGGTGACTGGACTGCCTGAGCCTGTGGGTTCGAGACCCGCCTGGGCAACTCGGCGAGACCTCATCTCTACAATAAATCAAAAGATTAGCCGTGGTACTGCGCGCCTGTAGTTCTAGCTCCTTGGAAGGCCGAGGCGGAAGGATGGCCGGAGCCCAGCGGGTCGAGGCTGCGGTGGCCGGGAGCGGCCACTGCACTCCAGCCTGGGTGACAGAGTGAGACTCCGACTCAAAAAAACAAAAAGAACAGAGCCTAGGACACAATGAGTGTCTATGTTCTTAGTACTGCTATTGATTTTCACAGCTAGCCTGTGAGCTAGGGGCCGTGGCCGTGCCCATTCTGGAGGAGGAAGCTGCGGTGCCACGAGAGGCCGAGTTCCTTGCCTTAGGCCACACAGCCCCCAAGTGAGGCAGAGCTCCGTCTCCTGCAGTCTGGGGCCATGTCCCCACAGAATAGACTCCTCGTGGCCTCACAGGGCTGCTGAGAGCCGAGGTGGGAGTCCTCGCGAAGCAAACGTCCTGGAGGCACGACAATTTGTGGACATTGTCAGCTGCCAGCCCTCTCTCATCTCAGAGACGAGAACGCTGAGGCCCAGGGAAGCCAAGTGACTCGGCAACCACAGGGCTTGTGTCTTGGCCCCCCGGGGCCTGGCCATCTGAGGCTGTGTCTCCTCCAGTGCCCAAGGTCCCATCAGTGTCCCCATCGCTCCAGAGCAAGCTGACGGCCTTCCATACCCAGGACCCGGTGCAGGCTCTGTGTCCTCCACTGCTCAGGTCTGTCTTGTATTTAGCGCTGCAAGCGACACCAAATACCCCAACCGGAGCCGTTTAGAATTCCACTGGGCCTCGAGGACAGAGCTCGGGAAGAGCGTTTGCTTTGCCACTTCCCGACTGTGGTCGTTCAAGACCCTGACGCCCCAGAACAGGCTGGTGACCCGGGGAAGGCTGGCAGGTCCCTCAGGGGTTGGGCACACAGAGCAGTGCCCTTCGTCCTTCTCACTGGGCGCCTTCGTTTCTTAAAGGCCTCTGCGCGAGTGTGGTCTATCACGTGAGCCCTGGACTTGTCCCTGAGACGGCCCATCTGCAGCCAAGAGGAAAGCTCTCTGCCTCTCACATAAAACTTTTTGCACAGGTCCTCAACAGCAAACCCGAGCGCCCAAACATCAAGGTTGCTTTGCAGGGTATCCAGGAAGCCTAGACACGGGCTCCAAGGCCATGGGAGGGGCAGATTCCAGAAGCCCCGTGTCGTCTCTGAGGTCCGGAATCCTAAAGCCACGAGGGACGAACGTGTGAGAACGTCCGTAGGCCAACCTGGGGGTTCCAGACTCAGGGGCCCACAGGGCTTATAGCAGGTGGGCGTAAGACAACGAGAAGAGGTGAGGCCGTGGGAGACTGAGGAGCCCAGGCCTGCCTCCAGGGCTACCACGTCTCGGCTCTGGCTGGGTGGCACCAGGCGGGACTAGAGGTCCAGTACGCCCAGAGCTTCTCATCTGTTGAGAGACGCTGAGGAACTTTTTGGTGAGGTTGTTTGATTTTTGAATGTTGGCCACTAACTCCTATTTTCTGAAAAACACCGTGCAGTTCGATAGCATGCATGTCTGGGCTGCTTTTAACCCTTGGGCCACCATCTGGTGCCCAGTCAAGGGGACACTGATTCCTCCCTCTCGTTGTCCTGCCTCTCAGGAGTGGGGACATGCCTGGTATGTTCACACGTCCACACGGCACCCCATTCTCCGGGTCTTGGGAATGCTCAGGTCTCTCCTTGTGCGCACTTACTGCCTTGCTGACGCCATCCCAGCTCGTGGCTGTAGACATCGGCAGACGCTTCCAAAATTTCTACCTCCAGGACCGATCCCTTCCTGGAGGCCCAGACTCAACTGCCCAGCTTCCTGCTGGACACCTTTATTTAGGTGTCAAGTGAATGTTCATTCACTCTCTCGAACTTAGCATGCCTGTAACCCAGCCACTGAGCTTCCCCACACCCCTAAGTCTGTTATTTCCAGTGTCTTCTCTACCTCAGTCAGTGCCAACTCTATCCCAGAACACGTGGTTGCACCCAGCCTAGTTCAGCCAACATCTAGCCCGCAGATGCATGGTTGGTATTTTAAGTCACTGAACTTTGGGGGTGATGTGTTACACAGCCATCGCTGGCTGACACACTTCTTCTGTAACAGCATCTTTCCTTCCACCATAATCACAGTATTAAATTCTTGAGGGGAATATTGCTCAACAGCAGGAAGAACCAGGGGCCCACCCTGAGCAGCACTGCAGACAAGCACATGGCAGCATAGAATGACTCACACTGGGAGAATCTAGAAGGTCTCTTTCGGTGCCAACATCACCTGAAATATACACTCCTTTTGTTGACATATGTGTATGTGAATCTGACCATCTGTAGATTTCACGGGAGTGCACTTGGAGACTTTTCTCACTCATTGTTTTATTTAGGAAAAATGTGAGCCGGGCTCGGTAGCTCAGCCTGTAATCCCGCGCCTTTGGGAGGCTGAGGTGAGCGGATGGCCTGAGCCCGTGGGTTCGAGACCC
>NW_007252964.1:123502-142491 GCF_000164805.1 Carlito syrichta | reverse complement strand
TCGCACTCCAGTCTGGGCGACAGAGTGAGACTCCAACTCAAAAAAAAAAAAAAAGAAAGAAAAATGTTACATGGAGTTATTTGGACATAAATATAATTTTTTCTTATGTAAACACTGGCCCCAAAAGTGAAATATTACAAGACACAGGTATTCTACAGAATGTGGGTATAAAATACCAAGAGTCATCCTCCTGGGAGAGCATTAACAGGAGTGGAAGGGAGCCTGTATGTTCTCAAATCTAAGGCACGGTCAATCTGAAGAGGCATCATGGATTTGTGACAAGTTTCCTCGGGAGAACAGAACCAAGCACACCATGTACATGCAGGTCTGGGCCTTTCGGATTCAGAAGACTGAAATAGCAGCAGTGCGGTTCCCGACTTGAGGACGCACAAACCGGCGCGCAGACACAAGTGCAAAGACACAGCAGCTGTTGCACTCGGCATCCCCAGCTGATGCCAGACGGCAGAGCCTGCAGAACCCAGGGCGTCCTTCCAAAGCGCTCCGGTCACTCTGGGGGAGACAACAAGGCAGGGTGCCGCGGCTCTCCTTTGATCTCTGTTGGGCCCTGGCTGGGGACGCATCCAGGCTTCCTGCCAAATGTTTCCCTGGGGGTGGGACTCGGGACGCAGGCAGTCCCCGGGCGCACCGTCCCGTGGGCAGCTGTCCGTGTGAGCCTCCAGAGGCTTCCAGGAGGCCCTCCCAGCCCCCAGACTTCGCCCTCCCTGCCTGCCACCGTGCTTGACATTCCACAAACAGACTCTGGGGGTTGTTTTTAGCCTAGAAGGCGCCTTACAAATAATGTGCTTCAGTCAGAATTGAACCAGAAGAGAAGAAACTGCTTTTCGTCTTGAGGGCGTGCACGTGAACAGTCACACAGAGATTGCGACGTCAGGAGACACCGGCTGCAGAGGCAAAGGGTGGGGCCGGGCCATGGGGGTTGCACGTGCCCCAAGATGGCAGCCAAGCCATGCAGGAGGCGTGGCAGCTTCTGGAGATGCACTGAGGCAGAGAGGGAATGGGGGATCCCCTGCGCCACCCCGCCTCTCCAAATCGTCCCTTGAGCCTCCATCCAGAGCCTTCCATTAGCTAACCCAGCTAGAATCCGGTGGGCACGGAGCCTGGGAGTTACAGCGGGGGGGGCAGGCCCTGGAGACTCCGATGAGAGCAGGGGGGAAGTGAGGGTTGACCTGGGAGCCAACAGCACCCCAGAATTCTCATTAACCGGATCAATCTGTGTGTGCCCCATGCAAAGCCACTGCGGCCCAGAAATGCCGAGCGTCACCTTTCACTTGGGACCATTAACTTGTGGCTACTGGAGAGTCTGGAGGGGCCAGGGACACAGTATGCGCACAAGAAATCTCTCGGTGGGAGAAAGAAGTGCACGCGAGGACCACGAGTGGATGAACAGGATGGATGTGAAGTGCCGCCACATATTCTCTGGGCTTCGGAAGCCGCGTCAGGAGAAGCACTCATGATCGCTCACATTCACAGTGCTTGGCATGTTTCAATTTTGTCTTTGCACCACCGTTGAGGCATAATTGACATGCAATGAACTGCACGTATCTCAAGGGTACAGCCTGATACGCCTTGACATATCCCGATAGCTGTGAGATTATCATCACAGTCAAGAGAGAAAACCAGTGCGTGGTCCTCAGCTCTCCTTGCGCCCACTTGTGCTTCCGTTCCTGTCCTCCCTGGTCTCTACTCAGGCAAACGTCGATCTGCTTTGGGTCACTATAGATTAGCCTCCGTTGTCTAGAACTTCGCATCAATGAAACAGCACGTGTGCGCTCTTTTTTTTTTTTTATTTTAAAGATGTGGGGTGCAATTCGGGGGTACTTACAGGTCACGGTACAGGTGACGTTTGGGCCTCCCGTGGGGCCTCACTTGGACTGGTTTAGAATCAAGAGCCTTTATTACTCTTATGTGATTCCCCCCCCCCGGCGGCGACCTGCAACTGCCAATCCCTTTCATGCAGCGTTTTGATAAATGTTCGGGACCCACTTATGAGGGGGAGCAGGTGGTACTCAGTCCTTTGTTTCTGTGACAGACCACTGAGTATGATAGACTAAATCCACCCACACTGCTGCGAAGCCCACAATTGTGCCCTTCTTTATGGGCATGTAACGGGCGTATTCCGTTGTGTCTATGTACCACAGTTTTGAGATCCAGTTCACTTGCAGTGGGCAGCCTGATCGGCTCCATGTTTTTGCTGTTGCGAACAGTGCTGCGGTAAACATGCGTGTGCAAGTATCTTTTTTGTAGAATTATTTGAGCTCCTCCGAGTATATTCCCAGAAGGGGGATTGCTGGGTCGTATGGAAGGTCCATTTTAAAATCTTTAAGAAATCGCCACACTGTTTTCCACAGAGGTTGTACTAGTTTATACTCCTACCAACAATGTAGGGGTATTCCCTTCATCCCACATGGGCTCGGCATCTGTTGTCTTTGAGTTATCAGTGATGGTCATCCTGACTGGAGTTAGGTGGTATCTCAGTGTGGTTTTGATTTGCATCTCTTTGATGGTTAGTGAGGTTGAGCGTTTTTTCATGCATTTGCTGGCTGCTTATATGTCTTCTTTTGAGAAGTGTCTATTCATATCTTTTGCCCACTTTGTAATGGGGCCGTTTGTTTTTTTCCTTTCGTCATGTTTGAGCTCCTTGAGATCCTGGATGTTGGGCCTTTGTCAGATGTGCGGTTGGCAAGTATTTTCTTCCATTCTGTGGGCTGTCTCCCCACTCTCTCTTTTGCTTTAGAGAAGTTTTTCAGTTTGATGTGGTGCCGCTTGTCTATCTTATCTCGGTGGCACGGGCTTTTGAGGTTTTTATCGGGACTCATTTGCCTATTCCATTTCCATAAGGGTGTCTCCTGTGTTTTCTAAGACTCTTATAGTTTGAGGTTTTACACATGAACTCTTTTGAATCTGGCACATTTAGCTCAGCACCATTGTTTTAGTTTGTTGCCTGTTGCTCGTAACAGACTACCTGAAGCTGGGTAATTTATAAAGAAAATGAATTTGTTTCTTGCGGTTCTGGAAGCTGAGAAGCCCAAGGTCCAGGAGCCACACCTAGCACGGACCTTCCTGCTGGTGAGGACTCAGCAGCTTCCCAAGGAGACACGGGCGCCACGTGGCAAGGAGGCAATGAGCGTGCTGGTGCAGCTCTCTCTTTCTCTTTTTGTAAAGCAACCAGCCCCAGACCTAGGATCGCCCGCTCACCCATTAACCATTCATGAAGGCAGAGCCCTCTGATCTGGTCACTTCTCAAAGACCCCGCTTCTCAGCATTGCCACATCGGAGATGAGGTCTCAACATGAGTTTTATGGGGGACAAATGTTTAAATCGTACCAGTGATAGCCTCGTGATTCACCTGTGCTGTATGTATTCATCGCTCGTTCTTTTTTGCTGCTGAGTAGTGTTTCACTGTGTAGACGGACTACAATTTGTCTCTGCATCCTCCTGTTGCTAGACATGTAGGTTGTCTGCAGTTCTGACTGTGACAAAGAAGGCTGCTGCAAACACTCCTGTACAAATCCTTATGTGAACTTCTGCCTTTATTCCTCTCGGTATACCTAGGTGTAGCATGAGTGCATGGTGTGGTAGGTGCATGTTTAACTTTTTAAGCAACGGTTTTTTTCCAGAGTGCCAAACTACGCTCCAGAGTGGTTGTGCCCTTTCACATTTCTGCCAGCAGCACATGAGGGCACCAGCTGCTTTACAATCTCACCAACAATCGGTGTGGTCTTTTTAATTTTAGCCATTCTAGTTGGTGTGTAATCATGACTCGTGGTTTAATTTGCATTTCTATAATGGTTAAAAATGGGGAGCATCTTTCAATGTGTTCATTTTTCATCTGAAGTGAAGTGTCTTTGGTGAAGTGTCTGTTCAAATATTTGGCCCAATTTTTATATTTTTTTTTTATTACAAGGGTTCTTTATATATTCTGAATACTAGACCCTTAGTAATGTGTGCTTTACAAATATTTTCTCTTGATCTCTGCCTGGTCTTTTCAGTCTCTTAAGAGTGTCTTTTAAAGAGCAGCAGTTTTTAATTTTAACTAAGAACAATTCATCGATTTGTCTTTCCATGCACTGTGCTTTCAGTGTTATACTTAAGAAATCTTTGCACAAATCAAGGCAAAGAATTTCCATTATGTTTTCTTCTAATAGTTTCAGTGGTTTTGGTTTTACGTTTAAACCTATGATCCATCTTAAGTTTTCTGTATGGTACGAGAGATAGGGTGTGGGTCTGCGGATAAAAAAAAGAAAAAGAAAAAAACCTGTGGGTATCCTGTTTCTCCAGCACCATTTGGTGAAACTGAATTACCTTTGCCAAAAGTCAGTAGACCATGTGAGTAGGTAGCATGAGTAGTTCCATGTCTTAGTTTGGGCTGCTGGAACAAAACACTGTAGACTGGGTGGTTTAAGCAGCAGACATTTATTTCTCACATTTCTGGAGACTGGGAGTTACAAGATCAAGGGGCCAACAGATTTGGTGACTTGTGAAGACCAACTTCAGGCTTACAGGCAGCCACCTTCCCTCTGGGTGCACGCGTTTGAAGAGAGAGGAGATTTCTGTCTTCTCCTCCTGATGAAGGAATTAGCACCACCATGAAGACCCCGCCCTCGTCCCCTAATGATCTAATTGCTTCCCAAACTCTCAACCTCCAAATACTGTTATATTGAGGGTTAGATCTTCAACAAAGGAGTTTTAGGAGACACACAAACCTGTAGCCATGATAATCTACTTCTGTACTCGATATTCTAATGGTTTTGTCTGTTTTATCTGTCTATTTTTATGTCAACAGCACACCCTTGTAATAATAATAATTATTATTATTATTTTTCGAGTTGGAGTCTCACTCTGTCGCTCACGCTGGAGTGCACAGTGGCACTCATGGCCACCCCAGCACAGACCTGCTGGGCTCCAGTGATCCTTCCATCTCAGCCTTCCAAGCAGCTGGAACTACGGGCACGTGCTACCACACCCGGCTCATTTTTAAAAATTTATTGTAGAGACAGGTCTCATCAAGTTGCTGGGCTGGTCTTCAACCCGCAACCTCAGGCAATCTACTTGCCTCGGCCTCCCAAAGTGCTGGGATGACAGGCTGAGCCACTGAGCCCAGCCTCGTAATAATTATAATAATAATTATCATAATAATTATTATTATAATCTATAATAATTATTGAAACCAAGCAATATAGGTCCTTCAATTTTTGTTTTTGTCTTTTTCAAGCTGTTTTGGCTAATCTAGGTCCTTTGCGGTCCCATAACAATTTGAAAATCCATCTGTCACCTTCTACAACAAATGCCTCCTAGGATTTTCTTTAACTGAGAGCGCACTGAATCTATCAATCAATTTGGAGAGAACTGACATCTTAACAATACTGAATCTTCCCATCCACAAACACAGCCTATCTCTCCATTTATTTCTGTCTTTTTAAATTTCCCTTTACAGTATTTTGTGCCTTTAAATGTATAGATCTTTAAACTTATAGAACTTTAAATGTATAGATCACATCTTTTTTCAAACATATCCCTAAATAGGTTATATCTGTTTTCTACTGTATATGGCAAAGGAGCAAGCTATGGCCAATTAGCCAAATCTGGCCCCCTGCCTGATTTTGTAAATAAAACTTTATTAGAGCACAGCCATGCCCCTTTGCTTGCATCTTATTTGTAGCTGCTTTTGCCCTAGACCAGCAGAGTTGAATAGCTGTGACTGAGGCTCTGTATAGGTCACAAAAGATATTACTACTAGGCTCTTTACAGATTTGGCTTGCTAACTCCTGATATTTTGTATTTGTTTTTATTTTAATTTCTGATTGATCATGGCTAATATATACAAATACAATATATTGATGCATAATCATCCTTTTTTTTTTTTTTAGTCAGGCCCTGCTCTGTTACCCGGGCTGGAGTGCAGTGGCCTTGACCTCTTGGGCTCAGGCGATCCTTCCACCTCAGCCTTTCAAGTAGTTGGGACTGCAGGCACATGCCACCATGCTGGTTATTTTATTTTATTTTTTTTTTTGTAGAGGTGCTATGTTGCCCAGGTTGGTCTTGAAGTCCTAGACTCAAGTGATCTCCTGCCTTAGCCTCCCAAAGTGCTGGGATTGCAGGTGTGAGCCCAGCCTTCATCTTGTAATTTGAAAACTTGCCAAACTCACTTATTAGTTCTAGAAGCTTTTGTCAAGATTCCATAGAATTTTCGACATAGGTGATCATGTGATCTGAGAATAAAGACAGTTTCACTTCTTCCGCTCTGATCTGAATGCCTCTCACTTCTTTTTCTTACTTTATTGTGTTAGCTGACATCCATTGCACAGTGTTAAACAGAAGTGATGAGCTTCTTCCTGATCTTAGAGGGAAGGCATTTGCTCAGTCTTTCTCCATGAAGCGTAATGTTAGCTGTTGGGTTTCTGTAGATGCATTTTATCTAGTTCAGGATATCTCCATCTATTACTCATCTACTAGTGAGTTTGTCTAGATGCTTTCCACGTATTAAATGATTCAGTCCTACCAACAGTATGCAGCAGTATGCAGGAAGCTCTGCTATTACCAACACATATGAAGAAACGGAGGCGCATGGAGTACTAGAAACTTGCCCAAGGTCTCAAGGCTGCTAAGGGGTGGAACAGGGACTTTAATCCAGAATGAGACAGATGGCCATGATAAGCTCACGTCCAGCACTCAGATTCTTGGAGTTTGGACCCATTGTAAATGTGTTGGGCTGCAAGTAACACAATACTCAATATTGGCTTGAGTAGTTTAGGGTCAATACAGTGACTCAGAGGTGTCATACACAATGCCAGGCTCTCTTGATCTTTCTTCTCTGCCATTCCCAGCTTGTTGACTTCTCATTCTCTTGCTTATTGCCTCAGAGTCGTGAGGTGGCTGCTTTAGGTCCAGACGTCACAACTGCAGTCGAAGACAAGAAGCAGGGAATGCAGGGAAGAGAATGGGTTTTTACTCAGTTCTCTGTCACTCTCTGTCAAGGAGTAAGCAGTGTTCGCTGTGTTTCTCCCTGAGATCTCTCTTGTGTCTCACTGGCCAGCCCTGATGAGTGAACGAATGAACAGACAGGTGAGGAAATTAATATTTTAGTAGGAAAACTATAGATTCTGAAGCAGTGTCGGGTTTGAATCCAGGTAAGTCTGAACCACTGGGAGACATTTAAATCTGGACTTGGTTTCCTCACCTGTAAATGGAAAGGATAACATTTACCTCTCGGGGCTCTCGTGGGGCCAGAGTTAGGGAATTCTTGTGAAAGCAATTTTTGAGTTAGAAAGTTCAAATACCTTATCATATTCGAGGCTAAGTCTTCAACAATGAATTTGGGGAGAAGGCACAAACTGAGAGCCATAACAGTCTGTTTCTGGACCCTGGAGTCCAGTGGTTTTGTTGGTTTTGCCTGTCTGTTTTTACGCCAGCAACACACTATCCTGTTACTGCCTCTTTATAATAGTTCCTGAAGTCCAGGAATATGAGTCCTTGAAATCGAGTAATGTCACTATAAAGTACCTGATGAATGTGAGTTATGACGGTTAATCGTCACTCTGTGTTTATGTCAATCGATTCTGTAGGGCTCGTTACCACTGGATCCTGAACCCCAGAACAGTTTCTAGGCCATAAAGAAATGAATGAGGACATTCTTATATGGCTACATATAGATCCTGTGTGTCTAACTAATTGACTGACTTGTGGGTTGGTTTGCTTTTTATGCACCATCCTGTAAACCTCTCCAGAGCAGACTCTGGGTTCTTTCTAATAGAGGACCGTCCATGCAGTATCCTAGTCCTAGGGGCTACTCTAAGGCCATTTTTGGCATGATGGAATGGAGGATGAGGAGGGGAGGGCTAGGGAGGAACTGACACCAATCACTGCGCTATTTGGTCCCCCCAGCCAAATCGTTGTTAAATCTGAAGCACTCTGAAAGGGGCTTGATCTAAGGTCAGTGCCCGAGGTTGACCAGATGGTGACCGACTGCCCCACCGAGAAGCCTCCAAGGTCTTCCAGAGTGAATATAAGAAAAGTCACACAGCCTCATTCTCAGCGGACCCTCCCAAGCACGCATGCCAGGTTGGAAGGATGCCACCCGAAGTCTTTGCTAAGCGGTGAAAGGGGGCATTTCACTGTGTGTTTTCAGCAGCACTCTGCACTGTAAGCACTGTAGTGCTGAGGCAACAAAGGAAAGGTGTGATCTCTCAGAGTCACGGAAGGACAAGGCGGCTTGATCAGGCAGAGCCTGGGTCGGGGGCAAGTGGGTGAGGGGTCGTCCTTTGTGCCTCTGGTCTACGCTTCCGTCATCATCCCTCACTGTGAAAAGTTCCGCTTGCTCTGGGAGGCCGCGGTGAGTGGACGGCCTGAGCCCGCGGGTTCGAGAGCCGCCCGGGCAACTTGGCGAGACCTCGTCTCTACAATAAAGCAAAAACTAACTGGGCGTGGTAGCGTGAACCTGTAGTCCCGGCTACTTGGAAAGCTCAGGCGGAAGGATGGCCGGAGCCCAGCAGGCGAGGCTGCGGTGGCTGGGAGCGTGCCACCGCACTCCAGTGTGGGTGACTGAGTGAGACTCCAACTCAAAAAAATGCTATAGATTAAAATTTCACACCAAAGAGAGTAACATTTAATAAGAAGAAAGGCAGGCTGGGCTCGGTGGCTCAGCCTGTCATCCCAGCACTTTGGGAGGCTGACGTGAGAGGATTGCCTGAGCCCACGGGTTCAAGACCAGCCCAGGCAACTTGGCAAGACCTCTTCTCTACAACAGATAAAAAATTAGCCTGGCGTGGTAGCTCGCACCTGTAGTTCTGGTTACTTAGAAGGCTGAGGCGGAAGGATCCCCTGAACCCAGCAGGTCAAGGCTGCAGTGGCCATGAGCGGGCCACTGTACTTCAGCCTGGGCAATGGATTGAGACTCCAACTCAAAAAAAAAAAAAGAAAAGGCGGCTGGGGGGGGGGGCTCATGCCTATAATCCCAGCACTTTGGGAGGCTGAAGTGGGAGAATTGCTTGAGCCCAGGTTGGAGACCAGCCTGGGCAGCACAGTGAGACCTTGCCTCTACAAAAAAGTTTAAAAATTAGCTGGACGTGGTGGTGCATGCCTGTTCCAGCCTACTCGGAAGGCTGAGGTAGAAGGATCGCCTGGGCCCAGGAGGTCGAAGCTGTAATAAGCTGTGATGGTGCCACTGCACTCCAGCCTGAGCAACAGAGTAAAACCACAACAAAAAAAAGGAAGAAGAAAGAAAGCAAAAGGGGGTGAATGCACAAGTCCAAGGACAGGAGTGGGGACCAGGGGAGCATCCTGGGCCGATCGGTGTCAGCGTCTGGCACGGAAGGTCCTCGATGGGGGCAAAGCTTTTGGCAGCAGATGCCAGATGCCAAGCATGAGTGACAGCAAGACGGGGTCTATCGAGAAGAGCCTGTCTAGCTGAAGTCCTGCTCATCTTGGAGCCCTTGAGTGCTCCGGTGAGGACTGACAGGAGAGGATTCCGCCTTCGTCTGGTCGGGGCCGTCTCTATTGACTAGACGAGCGTCTGGTCTTGTTGTCTTGCTGCCGTTTGAAATGTAAGATGGAGTCCGTTTCTTTTTTCCTCAGCCTTTCAAGTAGCTGGAACTACAGGCGCGCGCTACCACGCCCGGCTAATTTTTTGATTTAGTAGAGACGAGGTCTCACCAAGTTGCCCAGGCAGGTCTCAAACCCGCGAGTTCAGGCAATCCACTCACCTCAGCCTCCCAAGGTGCGGGATTACAGGCTGAGCCACCGAGCCTGGCTTGGAGTCTGTTTCTAAGACAGAAACGTTCATGTCGAGGGTGCTTTCTACGCCATGGATGGAGGGCCCATCAGAACTCGGTGTCCCTGGGCCTCACGGAGGATCCAACAGGGCCACAAGGAGCCCCAGGGAACACACATCTGTCACGTGCCCCTCTGTTCTCGCACATGCCCCATTGTCCCGTCAGACTCCACTTCCCAAACACAAGTTCACACGTAAAATCGGGAGCTCCGGTCACTTCCCCAAAGTTCCCCTGCCTCAACCTCACCAGACTCTAGGCAGGTCTCTGCACACACCGGGGGGAGCCAAGCCTCCAGACCTTGCCCCTCCAGGCCCTCTCTGCCTAGGCAGCCCTTCCTCCCACCTGCTAGCCCCCCCTACTCCGAGACCCTTCCCTGACTGAAAGCTGAGTGGACCCCTCCCCACGTTCTCCGCCTTCTACTGGAGAGGCAGCTCTGGGCAAGGATGCAAGCTGGAGCTCTCGGATTTGGGAATCTGATGAGGGGGCTCCCCTCTCAGCTTCCCACTTTCTCACTAGGGGATTCGGGTCCACGACAACCTCCCGAAGTCAACGTTCTCCTCTCCCAGATGAGACCAACACCAGCACGCCCAGGGCTGTGGTGTGAACAAAGCGGACACCCGACTGTGGGGCGGCTCTTCCCCCCCCATCAAGGGAACGCATGCGTTCACCTGCAGCTGGCCTGAGAAGTCCGGCTCCTTGAGGGATAGGAGGGAGAGTCTGCCTTTCCTGGGCTCCACTAGGCTCTCCCCAGCCTGGACCTGACCTCCCAGGCACTCGGCGTGTCCCGCCCTCCCCTCTGGCCCGGCTGACTTTTTCGCGCTCCGCCCACCCACGAGATGGAATTCCCTCCCTGCGCATCCCGGGGTACCTGTCCTGGGCTGGTGAATCTCCCAGCCCGGCCCTCCAGCCCCCACTCCACCAGGCCCTTCAGGGCAAGGGCCCCTTTGCTCGCACAAACCTTCAGAAAAGAAAAACACGGTGGCCACGGATGCCAGAGCTTTCTCGGCGAGGCCCAGACACCACATCATAACCATCTGGGGACCCGCTCGGTAATCACGGGCCCTGCCAAGTCTCTGGTTGGGGGCGGGGGCGGGGGGAATGCTGGGTCCATGGACCCCACATCCCACGGCTAGAGAGCTTCGGCGTGGATCTTAAAGTGCTTGCAGCCCCCAACGGAGGCACACAGCGCCGGGTTGGCGCCCCTGTCTGCCACGTCCTGACTTGGGAAGCATGAGCCTCCGTTTGCTCACCTGAGAAACGGGCGCATCCGATGGAGGATGAAGCCCTCCCAGGACCCGGGGATTTAAGAGAAGTGAACGGTGGAACCCAGCACCCAGGACCAGCCAGGCGCCGCGCACGGCGTCTTTTCTCCCCGTCACAGCAACGCTGCAAACGCGGGGGGGTGAGCGGAGTTCACAAGCAGCCACGGGACGCCAGTAAAGCCCGAAGGAGGACTGTGCCAGGCAGGAGCGCGGATGCTACGGAAGGGCCAGGGGTTCGCGGAGCCGGCGTCCAGACGCAGAGCAGCTCCGAGGGAAATGCGAATGAAATGAATGGCTTCTCGCACACACGGCCATCTGGTGATCTGATAAACGGATTGGGTTTCCCAAGGCAGTCCACGGGTGCTCCCAGGGCGCCACCGTTTACGGCCTAAATCGGACGCGCATGTGGAACCAGCGCTGCAAATGGAAAACAGCAGCCCGCAAGCTTGTTCCCTAATGGGGCCTTTCATCACCCAGTTACCCTTAAGCGTCTCCCTTCCTATTGTAATTGGCCCTAAATGAAAAGCATTAGTCCCGTCAATAAAAACTAATGGTTCTGCTTACTAAGGAAGGGGGCAGGGCACGAAGGGACGGCTCTCTAAAAGGCAGGAGGGGACCCGTCGCCTCCCCTCCGGAACTCGAGGGGCTTGACGTTGGGGTGCAGGAGCGCCGCGCCGGCTTTTGCTGAGTGGCCCTGGACCGGCAGCTCCTGCTCTCTGGCCTGCCTGACCCTGGTCAAAACGGATGTAGAGTGAGGCCCTGTCCTGCCCTTAGTCGGCCTGATCTCAAGAATCAAAGGAGGCGTGTGGGGTGGCTCACGCCTGTGATCCCGGGACTTGGGGAGGCCAAGGTGAGAGGACTGCTTGAGTCCAGGAGTTCCAGACCAGCACAGGCAGCAGAGCGAGACCCCGTCTCTACAAAAAAATTTTAAAGATCAGCCAGGTGTGGGGGTGCAAGCCTGTGCTCTGAGCTACCAGGGAGGCTAAGGCCGGAGGGTTGCCTGTGCTGAGGAGACGGAGGCTGCCATGAGCCGTGAGGGGACCACCGTACTCCCACTCAAGAACCGAAGAAAAAAATGAGAGGAGAAGCAGGACATGAGGGCTTTGAAAACTGTAGGGCTTGTGCCCGGGGATCAGTCATGGTGATTTTATCCATCCTGGGACAGGAGACGTCCCACAAGTGTTTTCTGTCTGTTTTTGTTTTTGAGCCAGGGTCTCACTCTTGAGTCCAGCTGCAGGGCATTGGCCCCATCACGGCTCACTGCAGCCTCGACCTCCTGGGTCAGGTGATCCTTCTGCCTGAGCCTCCCGAGTAGCTGGGACTACAGTCACACACCACCACTCCCAATGTTCTTTCGTCTTTTTTGTTCTTATAGAGATGAGGTTTCGCTATGTGGCCTAGGCTGGTCTTGAACTCTTGGGCTCAAGCAATCCTCCCGCCTTGGTCTCCCACAGTCCTGGGATTACAGGCACGGGACACCATGCCTGGATTCCCAGGCACTAACCAACCTGCTGCTGAGATCCAAAAGAAAGCCTCTTCAGGATCCCTGGGCTTCCACGTGGCCCTCAGAGGCTCAGCCCACAAACAGGGGCTGTCTGAAATTAAACTGAGAAGGCATTCCCCACCAGGGCGGCTTGGGGGAAATAGTTATTTATTGGTGTGCTTGAGACTTTTCAGAAATGGTCTCATCTTCTTGTGGCCATGCACATAAGTGGGAAAGCTATGTCCCCCAGAGACACAGTTATGAGACCCAAGAGGTGGGATGCTCCAGAACCCTCAGCGTCAGACAATCCTCACTTCAGGCTTGGGGCAAACCAGGTCCTCAGGGAGAAGTTCACTGTGAGACGGCTGGGAGGGACGGCCCTCGGGCAGGAAGGGAGGGAACTGAGCTGTGAACAGTTGCAGTGGCCAGACTCCTTGCACTGGCTGAGCAGCTGTTGCGCCGGTGGATTCGCCAGCCGCCCTGCGGTGTGACTCACTGTCCCGTCAGAGGTGAGGGAACTGGCAAAGTCGCACCACCGCAAAGTATGCGGTGGCTTCAGACTGGGCACTTCAAAGCCACTTCCACCGGACAGCAGGGACTGGAAAGGAACCCCAGTCGGGCAGACGCTAGGGATGTCGTGCCTCCACGCTGCCATCCTCGCATTTCAGAGCACTCTGTCCCATTTCCCAACACCTGGACTTTCCTGCCTGGTGGCTTTCTCTGACCACCACAGGCAGAGCTAGAAGGGGCAGGAAGTCGGGGCTCCCAACAAGTGGCCCTCAGTGACCTGGGGAAGTTGGGGTATAAAGACCCTCACCCCCTCTGCCTTGGGGGTATAACCTGGAGCCGCCTGTCTACGCGTGTTCCCAGATGTCCAAGTAGGCATGCTCTGTAACCTGCGGTAGCATTTTCCTTCCCCTGCCCCATCTTCCCTTCCCACCTCTCCTCCCTACTCCTCTCCGGTCTGTGACTTGGGCTCTGCTTCTGGGAAAATCCAGACTAATCTGTGCAGAACGGGACTGAGGAAACTGACCTCACAGCGGGGTCACGCGAGGCCAAGGTTAAGACACGGTCCCATTCATTCATTCAACAAACACTGACTATATGCCTTGATGGGCCAGACACTCTGCTGAGCAAGGGGTTTCCCATAAGAACAAAACAGAAACTGTCCTTGACCGCAGGGAAATCACAACCAGATGGAGCATTACAACCGTCCGCGATCTACAAATAAACTATGCAAGCACAGCATGACAGCCTTGCAGAACTACAAGGAGGGGACTGGGCCAGGGACTTCTCGAGGAGGGGATGCGGACAAGGAGGCCTGAAGAAGGGGAAGGACCCAGGCTCGCAGAGCAAGAGCATTCCCTGGGGAGGGCACTGTCCCTGGGGAGGCCCTGTGTCCAAAGAAGGGATTCTCCAGTGAGAAGGCCCTGGGTTGAATCTGCAGCAGTGCTGAAGTGGGTTTTCAGGACTTGCCGGGCATTGAGTAGGACACTTTGGGTCACAAGTCACTGGAAACCTGATTCAACCTGGCTTAAGCATAAAAGAGAAAATATCACCTTCAGGGGTCGATGTGGCTCCAGACACACCCCAAATCCCTGCCAACAGTGTCTTGGGGAGCTGCTTTTGTTCTTGTCTTCTCGGGTCATTTCTTCGGTTGACTGTATTCTCAGGCCAATGCTGCCCAGGCAGCTGTGGAATAGCCCCCCAAATCCTAGCCAAGGCTGGAGCATCATTCTTACATGACCAGCTTAGGCATCCCCCGGGGCGGCCCACACAGAGCCAGTTATGGTGTCAGGGCAAGCTGCTGCATCGAGTGGCTTAGACCTGGGCCATGTGGTCCTCCTCAGGGCTTGCATTCAAAGAAGAGGAAATGAGGAGGGGGGAAATGTCTTTTAGAAACATCATGCCCCATGGGAATGGCTGAACTCAAAGACTGACCACATCAAGTGTTGACAAGGCTTTGGAGCAACAGAAACTCTCGTATGCGGCTGAGGGAAGTCTAAAATGATGCTGCTGAATCGACGACACACAATGAAGCGAGGAATGCCTCTACTTAGGAAAAATGCTTGGTATTTCCCGGTCTGGGCGACAGAGTGAGACTCCAACTCAAAAAAACAAAAAACAAAAAACAACTAAATGTACACATACTGCATGACCCAGCCATCCAACTCCTGGGCATCTGTCCAGCAGAAATGAGAGCTTACATCTAAGAGACATGTCCAAGATTGTTCACAGCAGCTTTATATATAATAGCCACAAAATGGAAATGGCCCAAATAGCCATCACCAGTAAAATGGGAAAGTCCATCACATCATGTGATATTCACACAAGGGAATACCATGCAGCAGTGAAAAGCCAAAAATGATACCATGACCAAGTAGGCTTCATCCCCAGGATACAGGGTTGGTTCAACATCCACAAGACCATAAATGCCATTAAATACATCAACAGATGTAAAAACAAGAACCACATGATTATATCATTAGATGCAGAAAAAGCTTTTGATAAAATCCAACATCCTTCTGGATAAAAACCTTCAAACACCTAGGTACAGAAGGAACATACCTCAAGATAGTAAGTGCCATCTACAGTAAACCCACAGCTAGCATATTGCTAAATGGATAGAAACTGGAAACATTTCCCCTGAAAACTGGAACAAGAAAAGGCTGCCCACTCTCACACCTCTTGTTCAACATTGTGTTGGAAGTCCTAGCTCGGGCAATTAGACAAGAGAAGGAAATCAGTTGTATCCAAATAGGAAAAGGGGAAATTAAGTTATCCCTCTTTGCTGATGGTATGATCTCATACCGTGAAATTCCAAAAGAATCTGTCAAAAACCTGCTTGCACTAATAAAGGACTTTTGCAAAGTCTCAGGGTACAAAATAAATGTGCAAAAGACAGTTGCATTCTTATACATCAACAACAAGCAGGCAGAGAACCAAATAAAAAACACAATCCCTTTCACAATAGGGATTTCACAAAATGAAATACCTCAGCATCTTCCTAACCAGAAAGTGAAAAACCTTTACAATGAGAACTACAAAACACTGCTCAAAGAAATCCAAGAAGACGCAAACAAATGGAAGAATATTCCATGCTCATGGATAGGAAGAATCAACATTGCTAGGATGTCCATTTTACCAAAGGCAATCTACAATTCAACGCAATGCCCATTAACTTGTCAGCAGCATTCTTCTCAGACCTGGAAACGACAATATCGGAATTCATATGGAAACATAAGTGACCATGAATAGCCAAAACAATCCTCAGCAAAAAGAAAACAAAGTGGGAGGCATCACACTCCCAGATTTTAGGCTTTGTTATAAAGCTGCCATAATCAAAACAGCCTGGTATTGGTACAAGAACAGGCATATAGACCGATGGAACAGGATAGAGATTCTGGAAACAAAGCCTCAATTTCTCAACCAACTCATCTTTGACAAAGCCTCCAACAACAACCACTAGGGAGAGGAGAACCTATTCAGTAAATGGTGCTGGGAAAACTGACTGACCACATGCAGAAGATTGAAACAAGACCCCTACCTATCACCATACACAAAAATTAACTCTAAATGGATCAATGACCTAAACGTGAAACCTCAAACTATGAGAATCTTAGAAAATACAGGAGACACCCTTATGGAAATTGGTACTGGCCACCAATTCCTGAGCAGAACCCTAAGTGCCCATACCATAAGAAATAAGATAGACAAGTGGAACCTCATGAAACTGACAAACTTCTGCAAAGTCAAAGAAACCATCAAGAGAGCAGGGCGACAGTCCACAGACTGGGAAAAAATATTCGCCAACTGTGTATCTGACAAAGAGCTAACATAGAGGATCTACAAGGAGCTCAAAACTGCCGAAAGGAAAAAAACAGACAGCCCCATAAAAAAGTGGACGAAAGACATGAAGAGACACTTCTCAAAAGAAGATATACAGGCAGCCAACAGACACATGAGAAGGTGCTCAGCCTCACGCATCATCAGAGAAAGCAAATCAAACCACACTGAGATACCACCTCACCCCAGTAAGAATGCCCATCATTAATAAAACAAACAGCAACAGATGCGGGTGAGGATGTGGAGGAAAAAAAAACGCTTCTACACTGCTGGTGGGAATGCAGACTAGTACAACCTCTTTGGAAGACAGTGTGGCGATTTCTGAAAGGGCTAGAAATTGACCTTCCATAGGACCCAGAATCCCCCTTTTGGGAATATACCCAGGAGAACTCAGTTCATTCTACCAAAAAGATCCCTGCACATGTATGCTTGTGGCAGCTCCATTCACAAGAGCAACAACACGGAACCAACCAAGCTGCCCATCGAAGCTGGACTGGATTAAACAAATGTGGTACGTATACACCATGGAATATTATGCGGCCACAAAGCAGGACACGCATCCGGACCTGGCGGCAATTTGGACAGAGCTAGAGTTGCTCTGTCACAGAAGCAAACAACAGAGTCCCACATGTTCTGACTCCTCAGCATGCCTTGAACAGTTATCGTGACACTCTAGGACAGGGATTGGCAGTAGCGGGAAACTGCCAGGGGAGGTGACAGTGGGATTGGCAGTTGAGGGAAGCTGCCAGGGAAGAGAGGGACACGCCTCATCCACAAGGGTGCCTCATAATGACCATGTGTATACTAACCCTGAATTGTGCCCCCATCTTTCAAATAAAAAAGAATGAAAAAGAGAGACAGAAGACCCCAGTTACACGGGCCAACGTGGATGACTCTCATGATGGCAACAGCAAAGGAAGACAGACCCAAAGAGTATTTGTCCACCATGTGGTTCTATTTGCACAAAAGTTTAAGGACAAGCAAAACTCAGCCTGGACGATGTAGTGAAACCCTGTCTCTACAAAAAAAACATTAAAACTAGAATGAGCACGGTGACAAGCACCTACAGCCCCGGCTAATTGGGAGGCTGAGACAAGAGGACAGCTTGGACCCAGGAGTTTGAGGCTGCAGAGAGCTATGATCGTGCCACTGCACTCCAGCCTGGGCGAAAGAGTAACACCCTGACAAAAAGAAAAAAAAAAAAAAAAGACTAGGCCAAGCTAATCTATGGTGAAAAACGCACAAACACAGCAGTTGTGTTTTCGGCGATACTAACTAGAAGGGAGACTTAGGATCTACAAGTGTTCTGTGTCTTCACCGGTGGTGGTGGCCTCTTACACACACAGGGGAAACTTCATAGAGCTGGGTCAGCCGTACACCTAAGATCGGCGTACTTGTCATAACATGTATGTACGTTATACGGCAGTTAAAATTTTTAATGAATTACTTTAATGCCCCCTGGAGTATCACATCCATGTCTGTGTATAAGGCCGTATCTGGCTTTACTCTGCTCTGCCATTCTTGTTTCCCTCCTCCCTGATTTCTTAATCTATCTGTTCTTATCATGTCGTGCCGTGTCTCTGTCAAGTATCGCAACCTCTCAGGCAGTGAGTCGGAGTCTGCCTTTTTAACCTAATGAAGTGATTCTCTTGTTATTGCCTTTGCTTTGTTGCTGTGAGTGCCAAATCAAGAGTTTTCTCTGTCTGCCAGTTTGCAAACGGACCAATTTCGACCAATTGGCCTTAGCATATACAAATCAGTCTCATAAACAAAAACAAAAATTTTCCGGCCTCCAGGCCCCTGCCCCACCGTGTTCTCCTGGCAGGAAGACAAGAAAGCTATCATTCTCCTCCACACAGCACAAACTGTCACCTTTCCCTGGTTAAGGCTCAGAGGCTGACTGCCAAAAGCAGGCCTCCGATGCATTCCACTGAGATTCCAGAGTAATCTGCCTCGCGGCTGCAACCAGAGACGCCTTCAGCGGATCCCATCATAAATTAACGTTTAATCCTGGCCCAGAGAAGGCCGGAGCTGGAACAGACCATGGGGGTGGCTGAGGTGTTTGTGCGTTTTTCACCATAGATTAGCTTGGCTCTTCCAAAGAGGTGGCTGGGAGGCCAGGGAAGGAGCCTCACCCCTGCCCTGGGGTCCATGGACCCGCCACAGTCCAAGGATGATTCCCAGGTGGCTCCACGATGACACCGGGTGACGAGGCAAGCCCCTGTGAGCCTCAGTTTTCTCCGCACACTGCTCTCACAGCATGGGGCACACGGGCCATGGCTTATGGGCCGACAACCCACGCACGCCGGGGCCGGAGGGTGCAGTGGCACAGTCACGGCTCACTGAAGCACGGGCCGCTGGGCTCAAGCCATCTTCCTGTCTCATGCTCCCGAGCAGCTGGGACTACAGGTGCATGTCACCATGCCGGGCTGATTTCAAAGTTTTTCTGTGGAGACGAGGTTTCGCTATGCTGCTCAGGCTGGTCTCAAACTCCTGGGCTCAGGGGATCCTTCCACCTCAGCCGCCCAAAGTCCTGGGGGACAGGTGTGAGCCACCGCGCCTGGCCTTCTGCGCCTCCTGAAGCCTCTAGATGGAAGCTGGCAAGCACTG
>NW_007252964.1:69689-122168 GCF_000164805.1 Carlito syrichta | reverse complement strand
CGAGCGCGGCGGCTCACGCCGTCGTCCCGGCACGTGGGGAGGCTGAGGCGGGAGAGCTGCCTGAGCCCGGGGCTTGGAGACCGGCCCGGGCGGCAGAGCAAGGCCTCATCTTTACAGCAGACTTTTGACAGTTATCCGGGCACGGTGGCCTGCGCCCGCAGTCCTGGCTCGCTCCTCAAGAGGCTGCGATGGAAGGACTGCCCGAGCCCCGCAGGTCAGAGGTCGAGGCGTTGGCGAGCCGTGTCTGTGGGCCACCGCACCCTGGCCTGGGCAACAGAGAGACACTGACTCAAGAAAAAGCAGACAGGCGGAAAGAAAAATCATAATTACACTACTTCAAGCAAGTTCAACTCGTGACAATGTCCAGACACCTCACCTTCCCAAATGCAGTCAGCCCCCACAGCAACCAGGTTCAGACACAACCGTCTCTTTCGGAGATGGGGAAATTGAGGCTCGGTGGCATTAAATGGCCTGCCCAGTGTTCCCCAGAGAATGAGTGTCAGACCTTTAACTCAAGAACATCTACCCTCGATGCCTATGCCAGCACTGTCTTGTGAATACAAGGTTTTCTTATTCGGAGAAAAAATTACTTTAAAAAAAGTTTTTAAACGACGGGTAGGAAACAGCTTGATGATTTTAATATGAGGAACCTGCCCCCAAACTGTAAGGCATTTCCCTTCCGAAACAGACGGGTCAGTGGCTTTGCTCCTTTTGTTTGATTCCCCGTGATGAGGCTGGCCGCAGATCACCCTGGGAGAGTCCATGGCTCCAGAGTGGGAGGTAGATACAATCCATCCTCGGCCACTAAGCCCGGTCTGCCCTCAGAGAGATCCCAGGATTTGCTCCAAGTCACCGCAGAGTAAGAGGAAACTTTCCCACCATCTTTTAATTGCTGGGTAACTGAGCCATGAAAAACCAGCATACCCATGCTCCTCCACCAGCCTCGGAGAAAAACTCCTGAAAGCAAATTGTTGTGGCGGGAAAAAAAACTGTCTGCATGCCAAGGAGCTCTTGGGGAGAAGTGGGGCATGCCTGTGCTTCCTAAGAAAATATCCATACAGTCCTTGTGTTTTCAGCACCGCCTGGGTGAGGCAACCGTCTCCATTTCCAGGTTCTGGCACTTGTGGGATTTGTGGTCCTAACGTGCTCTGTGCCTCAGTTTCCCCATATAAAATGGGAGCACCAGGGACCCACCTCCTAGGGCAGTCTAAGGATATGTAGATGCCACAGAGTTAGAGCACCTAGCCCATCCTGAGACATGGCAGGCACTTGATAAATGTCACTTTTCTGACCTTCCAAAGCACACGGCTCGCTTCCGCCGCCCACCCCAGGAGCACTTACGGCTCCAGAAAAAGGAGTGAGTGTTCCCCAAGTGATTAACACGTGAGATCTTGCTTCGAGATGGAAAACAAACCTCAACGGCCTCCTGGGAACGCCAGAACAATAAGAAGCTGCAGCTCACAGAAAAAAATCAAAAACTGAAATAAATGTGCCGATGGGTGGAAGAAAATAGAAATAAAGAAAAAGGCACGGCAGCTCAGACTCTGTCACCTCCAGCCTGGAGGACTCGGTCAAGCCTCTGCTATTTCTGGGCACGCGCCACGAGGGGCGTAGGTCCCCCTTCATTCGTTTTTACGAGGCATTTCACCAACTCGGGGTGCTGTGGAAACCCCTGCACTTTCCCAGTGGGTCACGGAAAAACCTTGTGTCCGATGAGCAGAAGCCCCTATCTCCTTCTTGAGTTCCCATTTCCCCACGCCTGAACCCACCCTGCATCTGTGCCACAATCGCTCGAGACCCTTGGGGTTTCGCTTAGTATCGAAGGAGCCGTCCTGCCTCTCGTCCGCTTGGAGAAGGGGAGACCGATGGGTCCACTGTTGTCATGCCGCCCCATGGCCACGCGGCGTCGCTGTTGAAGGCAAGCTCTGGGCAGTTTGGCTGATTTCCCGGGTCCCCTGCTGCCAGAACGCACCTGCCTGTCGCAGTTATCGTGGTGCCCGCTTCGAGGCACCAGAACACAAGCCTTGCAGTTCACACGCCCACAATCCCTTGCTCAGCTGGCGTTCTCTCCCGCATAGCCATGTGCAAGGGTGACTGGGTCCAGAAGAGTTTTCAGAATGGGTCTCCGCTGCTGCCCAAACCAGCCCTTTCCCAGCAGTCAGCCTGTGATGGTTCAGGTGATGTGTCAACTCGTGTAGTCCTTGGTACCCAGCCATTTGATCAAAGGCTGTTCTGGACGTTTCTGTGAGGATGTTTTAGGGTGAGACTGACATCTGAATGGCAGGACATTGAGTAAAGCCGGTCACCTTTCGTCGTGGGAATGGGCCTCACCCGATCAGCCGAAGGCCTGAATGCAACAAAAGACCAACTTTCCCACCAAAGAGCAAGCTGTGCCAGCAGATGGCCTTTGGGTTCCAGCTGGAACATGAGCTCGTCCCTGGGTCTTCAGCCTGCAGGCCCATCCTGCAGACATTGGACTTGCCAGCCACCGTAACTGTGATCATGTGAGCTAACTCTCTCTCACACACACACACACACACACACACACACACACACACACACACAGACAGACACACGCGCTTTCTATTGGTTCTGCTTCTCCAGCGAACACTCTGACTGACGCGTCCTCCACCCCAGGCTGAGACATCACTCTGACTCTCTTGGCTGCTGAACAAGTTCTGCTTTGGGTCCCTGGTACCTTCTCCTGCCTGCAAACCTTGGCCAGGTGACTTCAGTCTTCCCTGAGAACACGCGCTCAATCTGGGTCCCTGGGCCTCATGTGCCAAGTGGTAGCTTCCTCTCCAGTGTCTGAAAAATGAAGGCCCGTGTGCTCTCTGCTGTGTCGACAAACCAAGAGAGACCCCTCCAAGGAGTCTTTCCTGGATGAAGAAGATCTACCCAAGATGAATTGCTCCCTCTCCCAGGGGCTGAGGATCCCAGGCAGCTTCTAGCCGCCTGAAGCCATCACTGGCAGGACCAGAACCGGTTCTGGCCTTACGAGGTGCGCTTTGCACGCATCTTCTCCCCTGATTGAACTCTGCACTCACCTGGGCGGTGGGTATTCTACACTGGCAATGAAAACATGAGGCCAGTCACTCCTCCGAAGTCACCCAGCCAGCCAGTGGCGAAAGCTAATACGCCCTTCATCACCCATAGTGTTTGATGGAAGTGGTTTTTTTTAATAGAAAAGTAAAAGTGGATTTGTGCCGTAACCCTCAGATCACGTTAGCTGTCTTGGGGCCTGACTGCTCTCCAAACGTTTAAAACCATTTTGGGATCGATTAGCTAAGAACAAAGCAGCTCTTAGGGAATGAGCTTAGCAATGCCAGGCTGTTAACTTCCAGCAGAAGTTGACCATGATACTGAAATGAAAGTCTGATAATATCTATTCTGTATCATATCGTTCCCCCATCATCTTTTTAGGATTCATGGATGAAGGCCCAGAAATCCTAATCACCGTGCTCCTTCCAGATGGGGGAAAATCACAGTTTTCTCTGTTCTACCTTCTCGCGTCCGAATAAAGTTTATAGGGAACGCAGAGCTCGTTCCATCTGGTTGTTCCGGGAAAGTAGAAAGCTCTGACTTGTCCCAAATCTTTGGGATCAGTCGGCCATAAAGTAGAGATGGGGCGTGGGGAGGGTCTCGCGTCTTTCCAAGTCTCCGCAAAACAAGAGGCTGCGCTAGACAGCTCTGAGGTCTCTTCCAAGCCAGGAGGCCCCTCAGCCTCTGCCCCGCGGGGCTGCAGCCAGGAAGGCTCGGCGGCTCTGGAGAGACGGGGGCCTGGCGCAGTCCAACACTGGCAGCGCCTTCACGACCAGAGCACCGGCAAGGCCCATACGCCGCTCGGGCTCTGACACCGCTGGCTGCGAAGTCTTGGACAGGGCGCTTAATATCTTGGCATCTCCTTATCTGCACTTTCCACATTGGTAAGGTAGAGATAATGCTGGCCCAAAGCCTGCTGTGAAAAAACATGGAACAGCTTCTTTTAAAACGCTACAAGGCTTCACCAAGAGAATCCCTTGGAAACAGGGCGGGCCACCCCTGCCCCGAGTCCTTGGCCCCTGAGGGTTTCCCCGCGAAAGCCTCCTGCCCTGGCTGCCGGCCCCAGCCTGCTGGGGCGACTCCTCCACGGGGGCCCCGTCTCTCAAGACGCTCTGCGCCCGACCCAAGAGGAGGTTCCCCTGACCAGCCGGAGAAGGGGTCACAGCTGGACAACTGTGTGAGGCCCAAGCCTCTTCCCTGGCCACGGCGACTGCTGTCAGCTGCATCTGACGCACAGCCTGTGACTCCCAGGACGTCCGTTCCCCAGGGGCGTGGAGGGTCTCTCCTAACAGACTCAGGAGGCCGACTGAGCGTGGCATGTTCCCAAGATGCATTTTCCAGACCAACTGGTGTCCTTCAAAATGCTCACATCGTACAAGCTCCCAGAGAAAGAGGGATGGAAGGAAAAGGGAGATCTCGTGCGGTCAGTAGTGCTGGGTGGAGACTAGCTATGTCCAGGACAGCATGGCCCTGGTCTTTCCGACAGCAGTCCCTCCAGCCAAGAAGTGAGGACATCAGCTCAAGGTGTGTGTCCAGCTGTCCACAGAGGTCTCCTCTGAGCCCTGGAGGATACAACCTGTTTGAAGAGTGGGAGGCCACCTTTAAAACTGGGACAAAGTCCAGGCACGGCAGCTCACACCCATAATCCCAGCACTTTGGGAGACCGAGGTGAGGGGGTTGTCAGAGCCCACAGGTTCAAGACCAGCCCAGACAACATGGCGAGGCCTTGTCTCTACAATACATCAAGAAATTAGCTGGGTATTGTGGTGCATGCCTGTAGTTCCAGCTACTTGGAAGGCTGAAGTGAAAGGATTGCCTGAGCCCAGCGGGCTGAGGCTACAGCAGCCGTGAGTGTGCCTGGGTGACAGGGTGAGATTCCAACTCAAAAAAAAGGGGGGGACAAAGAGTTGGGACACTCATCTCATTCACAGGTTCCTCTTCTTCCCTGCCTGTCTCCCCAGGTACGGCCAGGGTCAGCCTCAGCCAGGCGTCAGGCTCCAGTGTCCTATAAGGAATCCCCGGGCGTTTGCATGAGCAAGTTTGCAAACATGAAAAATATCAGTCTGACGAACGGCTGTCTCTGCCGCTCAGTGAGCTGGCTTTCAATGAGCATTTTTATTTCATAGCCCCTAGATTTTGCACAGATTAAGGAGAAGGCAATGAATGCCAGGATACAGCAGGGACCCAGAGGCCTGACTCCTAAGTATGACTTCCAGCTTCTGGCTTGAACAGCTGGGCAGATGATGGCGTCACATCTCAGCTGCAGAACCCTGGAGAAGGGGAGGTGGGCTGCGATCGGGGGAGGAAGACAAGAGTTGGGTTTGGGACATTGTGAGTCTAACCACCCAGGGCCCACACCTAACAGGCAGCCCAGTTGTTCAGCATGGACTGAGCACAAGATACCATTCTGGGCCCGGAGGGCTCCTTGACAGAGCAGTATCAGATGAGATACTGGCAACCCGAGCCCCAGAATGTATACCACCTCAGGAGGTGGCAAAAGAATTTAGTAGAGAAACGAGAAGCCAGAATTTGGGGCTGTGTCCAAACCGGGTTACCTTGAATTGGCAAGAACACATTTATCCCCAGGGAAAGGATCTGGAGAGCCATGAGACAGGCTGGGCTCAGAGGAAGAAAACTTCTGTTCCCGGGCGTATCACCACATGAGAAAGAGGAAGGAGGGAAAGGACGCGTTCTGGCAGGCCGAGAAGTGGCCTACGTGTTGCCACTGGAATGGAGATTTCAAAAAGGCCTCGGCCGGGCTCAATGGCTCTGCCTGTCGTCCCACGCTTTGGGAGGCCAAGGTGAGTGAATTGCCTGAGCCCGCGGGTTCCAGACCCGCCAGGGCAACTTGGCGAGACCGCATCTCTACAAGAAATCAAAAAATGAACCGGGCGTGGTAGCGCGGGCCTGTAGTTCCGGCTACCTGGAAGGCCGAGGCGGAAGGATCGCCGGAGCCCAGCGGGTCGAGGCTGCGGGGGCCGGGAGCGGCCACTGCACTCCAGTCTGGGCTACGGGGTGAGATTCCGACTCAAAAAAAAAAAAAAGAAGCCTCATGTTCCCACCCCACAGAGGCATAAAATGAGAAAACAGAGGTGAAGTCCCACTTCGCAGGCTCACAAGTCCATCCCTCGATGGTCAAATATCATGATTTTTAAAAACAAGTATTTTTATTTTGGGGTGTGCGCTTGTAGACCCTCACAGAAAGGTGTTTAGCTTTCCATTCATCTCGGGGGCAGTGGTTTCCATTTTTTTCCAATCTGGTCCTCATTTAGTAAAACAAAACTGTGCCATTAAGTATATGTTGGGTAAGTTTTTAAAAATAAATTTAGTGCATTCCTCCCATTATTGGCTTATATCCCAAGTCACAATAAGCAACTTAGGGCGAAAGTTAGACGCAAAACTATGGCGACAGCAAAAAGATCAGTGGTGGCCGGGAGTTGGGGACGGGGAACGGGAGGCAGGGAGGGCCAGGGGGCGCCTGGGGTGTTTTGGGGCGGTGAAATTCTTCAGCGGGGCCCCGCAGCGGGACACTCGGGCCATCAGACATTTCTCCAAACCCACAGAACGCACAACACAAAGAATAAACCCTAATGCCAGCTGCGAACTTTCAGTTATTACAAAGTAACCATATTGGCTCTGGTCGACTGTATCAAATAGATCACACTAATAGCATGACGTTAATAAAAAGGGAACCTTTGGGGGTGGGAGGGGCGGTCCATGGCAACTCTCTGTACCTTCCCTTCAATTTTTCTAAAAATCTAAAACTGCTCTTAAAAAAATAAAGCCTATTCGTTAAAAAAAAGTTTGCTGACAAGTAATTTTGTTCAAGAGCTCCACATTGTTTTAAAACATCTCAAGCCCCCTTAAAAGGGTCTCCGCAGCCCCGGTTAGATGACTCTGACCATCTGCGTTCGTCGGCGGCTGGCGCAGGCGGACCTAATCCTCGTGAAAATCTATAGGCCAGCTCCACTTTGACATCGTGAAAATCCGTTTCTTAGACTCCTTTCTATCCCAAAGTGAATTCGATATGCTTCCCTTTCATCGGCCGCTGGGAGTCGTTCTTAGGGGTGGTCTCCCGGCCCCCTGTGTTATTTCTGGAGTTTGAAATCAGCTCCATGTTGTTATGGAGGAGAGGAAGGTACATGAAAGCCTGGCGGGTCTCATTTCATGTTCCATGATGCAAATATTTCAAAATCAATTACCCAGCTTTTTGGTGGAGTCTTCAAAACACGTCTTCTAAGTCGTAACAGAGACCCTGTGGGGCGGGGACATGGAACGGCCTCTGTTGGCATCCGTTGCTGCTGGTACATTCACGGCCGGTGCGTCCACAGCCCCTCTCTTGAAACCAACACCCTTTCCTACCCCGTCTGTCCACGGGGCACCCACAGACCTGCCTTGATATCCATCCAGACAGCGGTGAGAAGAGCCAGCGAACCTCTGGGCCCTGTTCTCAGCCCTTCCACGCACTGTGTCTCTGACTTATCAAACAATCTCAATATGGGGTGCTGCGATGACCCCATTTTCCCGATGTGGAAGCTGAGGCCAGAGATGCTAAGTAGCTCTATGCTTTAAACATAAGCACCAAGGCCGAGTGCAGTGGCTCATGTCTGTAATATTCCAACACTGTGGGAGGCTGAGGCAGGAGGCTCTCTGGGCCCGGCCCAGGAGTTTGAGGCTGCCGTGAGCCAAGATCGCCCAACGGCATTCCAGTCTGGGCAAGCGAGACTCCGACTCAGAAATGAGAAATAAAAATAAGCAGCAAGCATGTGTGGTTTTGCACTAGGCTGGTGGAAGGGAAAAGGCTCAGGTTCCAGAATGGGCAGGCCTGAGCTCCAAACCCCGGACCTCCGCTGGGAATAAGAGCCGTGTCAATTGATCAGCTGCCTCTACTGCACCGATGATGGACGCACCTGTATTGCGCCCGCTCTATGCAAGAGCTGTTCTCAAGGATCAGGACGCGTCGGTCTGTGGGGGTTCACAGCCTTGTGGGGTGAAACAGACAATGCCCCACAAACACCACAAGAGATAAGGACCATATCACATGAGGAGGTGCTCCAAGCCTCCGGCCTGGGCCTTTGCGAGAGGCCTCACGCACAGAAAGGCCCCCAGTTTGGTTGAATGTGCCCCGTCTTCATCTTAAAATCCTAGATGACTTTGAACAGGGACCTTCTATTTTTGTTTTGCCCTGGGCCCCACCAATTCCAGGACCTGCTTTGACTCCAGAAACTGAGAGAACGGTGGCCGGCAGGACTGAGAGGCTCAGTGGGGGGTGAGGACAGCGTGCAGTGTGAGGAGATGGCCGGCCCTCCTTGAGGATGTAGTGCGGGGCTGTGTTAGTTTGTGGGGCTGCCACAAGGCCCCACAAACTGGGCGGTGGCGGGGGGAGGCGGTTGAAACAGCAGAAATTGGCCAGGTGCAGTGGCTTACAAGGACCTGGGCAACACAGCAAGATCCTGTCTCTGCAGAAAAAATTTTTAAAGCAACAAAAAAAGAAAGTGACGTTCTTGCCCTTCTGTAGGCTACAAGTACAGAGGAGTCGAAATGCCAGCAAGGTGACTTTCTTCTGCGGACTCTGGGAAAATCAGTTTCAGGCCTTCCTCCCAGCCGCTCCATGGGTTTCTGTCGGTCCATGCTGTTCCTTTGTGTTTCACTCTCTGCCTCCCCTTTACACGCTTTTCTCCCTGTAGGGCTCTGTGTCCTTTCTGGGACTGCAGGAATGTGCCATCACACCTGGCTGATTTTTTATCTTTCTGTAGAGAGAGGGTCTCATGATGCTGCCCGGGCTGATCTCAAACTCCCGGCCTCAAACAATCCTCCCTCCTCGGCCTCCCAAACCGCTGGGACGGTAGGCACTGAGCCACCACACCTGGCCCCACGTGGTGTCCTCATAAGCACACCGCCCTACTCCAGCTGACCTCCTCTCAACTCGATTCCATCTGCAGAGACCCCATTTCCAAATGAAGCCACGCTCGTGGGCACTGGAGGGGGTGGCAAGGGCTTCCACCTCTCTCTTTTCAGGGGGAGCACAATTCCACCCACTCTGGGGTGAGCCCATTGGCCGTCCCATTGGAAGGACGGGGACAGGCAATGCACAGGCCCTGCCCGTGCAGCCGTGGGGGAGCACGTGTGCAGAAGAGCAGAGACCAGCACGGCTGCATGGCAGCGAGTGGGGAAGAACACAGCCGAAGGGCCAGGCCAGGGGTTTATGCGAAAGCCCACCGAAGGCAGCTGCCATTTCCCCCATTTGACAGATGAGGAAACTAGGGTTCGGAGCAGTCAGCGAGCAAGAGTGAGAGCGTCAGTCTGCCCTGGCCAGTTTGCTCATTCACAAACGGGGTCCTGAGGCCCAGGAAGGAGGAGGAAGGGACTTGGCCCAAGTGGGAACCCCCAGCCCAGGCTCTCACGTCCCTCACAGACCTGGGCGTGCTGTTCGGGCCTGCTGGGCTTCAGAGGCTTCAGAAGGAGACCAGACCACCCGCTCCCCTCCGCCGCAGCAACGCATCGCAGGAAAGGAGAGGGCCCTGATGTCCAAGAGGCCCAGAGCAATCCGGCAGCGGCCCTGGGGGCGAGGCCCGTGTGCAGGAGGCGGGGCCTGCACTTCCCTCCAGCTCACACTCGCCGGAGGCACTCGGTTCACCCACACAGAGCCGGAGTGTGACTGGGAGTGGCTTGCTCTGGGTTCCCTGGGAAGCCAATGGCGAGACAGCATTGGGGTCTGCTTGGGAGGTGGTCAGGGAAGCTGGCTGGCGAGCAGAGAGGGTGATGGGGAAGGAGAAAGCCAACAGAGAGGGTGCTAATGCCGGGTCACCCCTAGGGCACCTGCGCTCAGGCCTGACGGGACCGTCGGAGGAATCAGGCGGAGCCCCCAGGACTGTTCCCACAAGCTCCGAGGAGGCTGGGGGTTTATCCACCAACTCTTGTCTTTCACCGGGGGGCGTTACATCCCTGGCCCTCCAAGGCTGTCCCGCAGATGGGCAGGCCGGTGCTCAGGCAGAGAAATGGAATATTTGGGAAGGGTCCACCCCAGCCACAGCGCGTGAGGGCAAAGCTAGAGCCAGGACTTCAGCCAAGCAGTTCCCCCCCGGCTCGCAGCAGGTGCCGAGGGGGCGCTGAGGCCTGGAAGGGGGTGAGACAGTTTCCCAGCACACACCCAGCCCGGCACCGAGGCCGCTGTGTGCAGTGGCTGTGCACGTGCGGGAAGCCTGCTCCAGAGTGCCCCATGGTCGACCAGTCACGTGATCCGACCAGTCGGTCCCTTCTGAATGCCAGGCCTGGCTCTGAGCAGAGAAGCACGACTATCCCCTGAGCCCCCGAGGGGGAGAGATCAATGGAGAGACGGTGCTGGGAGGTGAGTGCTGTGACAGAGGGGAAGCCCCTAGCCCTCGTGAGGCAGGAGGACAAAGGACTGGAGGGGACTTGGGGAAGACGTCCAAAAGAAAGAAGCCAGCTGGGCTCAGTGGCTCAGCCTACAATCCTGCACCTTTGGGAGGCCGAGGTGAGAGGATTGCCTGAGCCCGCGGGTTCAAGACCCGCCTGGGTAGCGAGACCTCATCTCTACAATAAATCAAAAAAAAATCAGCTGGGCGTGGTAGCGCGCGCCTGTAATTCCGGCTACTCGGAAGGCTGAGGCGGAAGGATCGCCGGAGCCCAGCAGGTCGAGGCTGTGGTGGCCGGGAGCGGCCACTGCACTCCAGTCTGGGCGACAGAGTGAGACTCCAACTCAAAAAAGAAAGAAAGAAAGAAAGAAGCCAGGCTGGATCCGGAGGGGCAAGCTGAGGTTCCCCAGGAAGAGAGGCTGCGGAGAGCGTGCCTGGTGGAGGAAGCGGCACGTGTGAATGTGTGAGCTAGCAGGTGATCCAGCCACGCTATCACTGCTGTCCTGCATCAGAGTTTTGCCCGGAAACATGTGCATCTGCCAGCTAGTCTGGAATTCCACGTGGCAAGGGCCAAGCCTGGCTCCTCTCTCTGTCCCAGCCCTGAACCCAAGGCCATGTGCACAGCAAAGACTCCTTCGTGCGTGTGAGTCTCTGCTCTTGGACCGAAGCTGGGATTAATCCAGAAGAGAAACATAGATTTCTCCCAGAGACCTGTTCTCTCCTAGGCTGCCCACAGAAGATCCCCTCCAAGGCCTTCAGGTTCACGCACTAACTCTGGCCTGCACCATGGAGGGAATCCCACCCCCGTCTCGCCGGCAGTGGTGGCCGTGTCACCCCAGGGAGCCACGTTTATTTCCTCACCTGAAACAAGGGCGGTAGAGGTCACCTCATAGAGCCGATGCAGGAGTTGCAGGTGAGAAAAGTGCCCAGACCCGCCTACAACAGATTGTTCTTACTGTGCAAACTGACAAGCAAAATAAAGCAGTCCAGAGAGACAGAAAGAGACAGAGAGGGAGATTATGAAGTCACCCTGCCAAGGGAAGCCACATATCTCTCTATCGAGATTGTGACCCAGGGGTTCTTCATGTCCTGAATGTCCTTGAACAGCCTGCTGAAGCCTAGGGAGTCTTCTCTGAAAAAAAAAGTGATACATGAAATAAGAGAAAGTCCAGGCGCAGTGGCTTACACTTATAACCCCAGTATTTGTAAGGCCAAGGCAGGAGGATCGCTTGAGCCCAGGAGCTCAAGACCAGCCTGGGTAGCATAGAGAGCCCTCATCTCTACAAAAAAGCCAAAAAATGAGTCGGACATGGTGGCTTGGTCCTGTAGTTCCAGCTACTCAGGAGCCTGAGGCGGGAGGATCACCTGAGCCCAGGAGGTTGAGGCTAGGTGCACTGTGATCGTGCCACTGCTCTCCAGCCTGGGTGACAGAGCAAGACCTTGACTCAAAAGTAAGTAAATAACAAATAAATAACAAATAAAATCAAGAGGATTGTAAAGGAAAGCTAAACGCCATTATCAAAATATTAACAGATACATCTGTGAAGAGTAGACAATGTGCTGTTTTTTATCTCTCTCTCTCTCTATCTATCTATCTATCTATCTATCTATCTGAGTCGGAGTCTCACTTTTGTCGCCCAGGCTGGAGTGCAATGACACGCTCACAGCCACTGCAGCCTCAACCTGCTGGGCTCAGGTGATCCTTCTGCCTCAGCCTTCCTTCCAAGTAGCTGGCACTGCAGACGCACGCCACCACGCCCATTGTGCTGCTTTCTTAATACGTGAAAAGACACCACTTGGCATCAGATCCAAGATGCCAATTCTGAGGTTGGGGCAGGCACCAATGGTAATGACCGTGTGCTGTGAAATACCAGCAATTTCTATGTGCAACCAACGCATAGGCATTACTGGTACTGCTGGGGCTTGCTGGCTATCTTTGTAAGTGGAGAAAATACTAAATTTCCACTCAAGATTAACAGAACGAAAGGTGTAAATTTTTTTTCATTCAAGTTCAAGGGCTCCTGAGTTCTAGGTACTACCTTGGGCACCTGCAGCTTCTGGGTTAAAAACCCCAGCTGGTCCTATTCTGCAAGCAGGAGCCTTCTGCAGGCTGTTGGCATGAGACCTCCCCTCCCGTCCCCATCATGCTTTAGGGAGATTGCAGTGGCTCTGTTAGTTGCAATCAGGAGAAAAGAAAGGCTAAAAATCTGTCTCTATCTTTAGCCCCGGCAGGAATATTGGCAAGTGCTTAACAACAGGTTGTACCTGAGCTCCTAAGAAGCCGGGGGCAGAGCCTAGCACGTGTGACGTCCTCCCGCAAGCCAGTCTTAAGCTGGGGCCTAATATCGGCCAAGCAAGTGGCCTATTCCGCAGCCAAGGCCGCCAAGACTCAGGCCAGGACACTCGCCTCAGGCACACGGCAAGGGAAGGGGTGCAGCTGGGATTCAACCTCACGCCTGACTCAACGTCCCCACGGTCTCCACCCTTCTGTCAACGGAACGAAAGGGCTTCACCCTGTAGACGTCTTCTGCCTTAAAGTGTGTGACCCCATTTATAGAATTTGAACTGCCCGTCTCTTTGGAGCAATTTGTCGTTGGGCGCGGGGGGTGGGGGAAATGACACACCCAGCCGTCTTCTTCAGACATATTGTCGTAGATAAGATATTTTAGGGGTCTGCGGGAGCCCCAAACGGCAACATAGGAGCCTGTGCGGTCATAGCTGTTGTGCTTTCCAGCCCCCCCTGGGATGCCACGCTGTGTCTAACTGCTCTTTGCTCCCCGGCGGGTGAGCCGAGCACTGGCGGGCTGGGCCTGACCATAGGCCCGCAGGCCGTGAGCCTTGTCGGGGGCTGCACGTTGACAAAGGGGGGACACGAAAGTATGTCCGCGTCCTAAGGCCTGAAGCTGTGTACATGGCCCTGCGTGGTAAAAGAGTAAAAGGTGCTTTATACGGTAAAAGATGTGATTCTGTTAAGGATTTTGAGAGGAGGAGCTCGTAGTGGATTATCCCACCAGGCCCCAAATCCAGTGATAAGTGTCCTTAATAGGAGAGACAGAGGGCGGTTTCTCTCTCTCTCTCTCTCTCTCTCTCTCTCTCACACACACACACACACACACACACACACACACACACACACACACAGACAGACACACACACACACACACACACACACACACACACACGGTGTGAGAGCGAGAGAGAGGGCCTCGTGAAGAAACGGCAGAGAGTCAAGTGACAGAGCCACAGATCAAGGGATGCCAGCATGGCCACAGCCCTCACTCGCTGGCAGGCACAAAGAACAGATTTGCCCCCAGAGTCTTCAGGGGGAGCACAGCCCTTCTGACTCCTTGATTTTGAACTTCTGGACTCCAGAAAACTGAGAGAATAAATTTCTGTTGTTATCAAGCTACCAGTTTGTGGCAATTTCTTACAGCAGCCACAGAAAATTAATGCAAACCCTCCCACACACACAAACGTTAACATCGCCGCCCCCGTATCCCCACCAGGCAGAACGGAGGCATCTGGTTTTCCCAGACGTAAGGGTTCAGCGCCTCCTCCCAGTGGAAGCATCTAGTCATCTGTTCGTGGGACAGGACTACATCAACCTTATGTGTCCCCCGTCCCCAGAGTGTGGTGAACATTTACTGAATTGCATCACATACCTTCACCACTCCACACTTGGGGTTCAGGCGTCAACATCATGGGTCCAGATCTTGGCTCCTACACGTAGGATAGCACCCTTGGTCAGCTGGTCTCTGACTAGCCTCTCCTGGCCCCTGTGTTTGTGGAAGGAGAGTCATTCTCTCAGAGGGGTGTCCTGAGGCTTCAGTGAAGCTCAGGGAAAGCTCCTGAAGCAGTGCTCAGAACAAAATAGGAACTCAAAATGTCTTGGCTGTCTTCATCAATAATCACAGAAAGAAGGAAGTTGAAACCCTCAACCCTGAGGTAATGGTGTCGAGGTCATGAGGGTAGAGTCCTCATGAGTGGGATTAGTGCTCTTACCAAAGAGACCCAGAGAGCCCATTTGCTCCTTTGCCCCATGAGGACACAGAGAGAAAGAGCCAGCTAGGGACAAGGGGGTGGGTCCTCACCAGGCACTGAATCTGCTGGCACCTTGATCTTGGACTTCTACTTTCAGACCCGTGAGAACCAAATTCACGCTGTTTAGAAGCCACCAGGCTGTGATCTTTTGTGACAGCAGCCCCAAGACATTCACTCACTTAGGAGAATACTCTTGCAGGACAGGCTCCCTACAAATAAACTCCAAGACAGAGATTTGGATACAGGAAGTACCTGCAGGATTGGTCCCTGTAGGGAAACAGGCAGGACGGGGCAGAGGGGGAAGTTGACCGACAGTGCAGTCCCAGAGAGGGCCTCACCATGCCCAAAGGAGCCAGGACGCTCTCTGGGACAAGGGTTGCTCTGCCTTTCTTAGATTCTGTATTTTTCCATTTGACCTCCGTTAGTCACAGCCCAAACTAATGGCTAGAACTATTTGCCGCTCCCCTGAGTTCCAGAGCCCTTTCTGAACCACTTTCCTGGCGAACTCATGCACAAGCCAATATTTGTTCTTGCCCTCAACCAGTCCAGGGCCAGGTGCCAGACGGCTAGAGCAGACCCTGCACCCCAAGGCTTGCTGGAATTATTCATACCAGAAAATCCTAAGTTGTTGCCCTTGCCTTGCCTTGGCTGCAGAAATTCCAGCAAAGCCTCTTGTCTGGGCCCTGCCCTCACGCCTGCTGCGCCTCCTGATGGACCCCCGTGGTTCCCCATGTGGCCTCGCGTGGCATGGCGTGTCCCCTCTTCTCAGGAAATGCAAGCAACACAAATCTATCAAGGGCATTGGTTTCTCTGTGCCGACACTCAGTTGTCTCCATAAATTAAATTCCACAGGTATGATGGGGACCAGACCTTTATTTTGCCATCAACTCACCGCTGGATATGGACCATTCCCAAGAAGAGGATGTGGCCTGGGCAAGATGGCTCTCGTCAGCCAAGGACAATGTCCCTAAGGAGACTCTGTGGAAAGCTGCCAGCTACCAGCATTCCCAACAACTGAGACAACGAGGGCTTCAGTCCTGGAGTGGAGAACCTTGGTAATACCATCTGTCACAGATGCTTAGGTTCCCAATCTTTCTTCTTTCCTAACGAATGCACTCAAGGCTACAAATCTCCCTCAAAGGATACCTATGGCTGCATCCCACAGGTTTTCATTTGCATTAGTATTTGGATTTTCTAAATTTCATTTAAAATTTTTGACACTTCTAAGTGTAATTGCTTAATTTCCTGAAGCCTGTGTACTCTCTAGTTGTCTTTCAAAGCTTTTGGCAGCCATTACCTTAATTTACTTTCCCAGATATGCTTGAATAGGCTTTTGCTGGCTAACCAGATTAAATTAACCAGAATGTTTCTTCCCCCACATTCTGGATGATCGTCACTTTGTTGCTCCACAAAAAGCAGGAGTTATGAAGCCTGTAGGTCCCTCGGGCTAAACGCTGACATTCCTTTATTCCCTTTGCAGACCAAACATGTGGCCCTGAGAAAATCCTTCAATAATTCAAGGCCCCAGAGGCCCTCTTGGTAAACCGTGGAAGCAAAGCCTGTGCCCCAAAGCGGGAATACAAATGTATGATTTCTCAGGAGCCATCTATATTTCAGGTCTGGGACTTTATAATAATGATTGATCAATGATGCAGACTGAACATTTTTTATGGGCCAGGCATTACTAGCTGCCTTATATGTTTAAACACAAACCTCACAATAACTCTGTGGGAAAAACATAGTTTACAGACCAGGAATCTGAAGCGCAAGAAGGTCAAATAACTTGCTCAAAGCTAGCAAAGTTGGGATTTGGACCTGAGAAATCTGCCCTGATGGAGGGGCACAGTGGCTCCGGCCTGCAATCCCAGCACGCTGGGAAGCTGAGGCAAGAGGATCCATTCAAGTCAGGAGTTCAAAACCAGCCTGGGCAACCAAGTGAGACCCCCGGCTCTACAAAAATCTTTTAAAAAAGCTAGCCAGGCATGGTGGCTTGGTCCATAGTCCCAGCTGCTCAGAAGGTTCAAGCAGGAGGATCGCTTAAGCCCAGGAATTCAAGGCTGCAGTGAGCTATGATGTCAACGCTGCACTCCAGCCTGGGCAACAGAGAGAGACCCTGTCAAAAGGAAGGAAGGAAGGAAGGAAGGAAGGAAGGAAGGAAGGAAGGAAGCTGTCCTTAGAGGCCGCATCTTTGGTCACTATGTTTTATTCCTTCCAGGCAAGCCAAAGATGTTGCAACTTATATACAGTGTTTTTATTTCTCGGGAAATTCATATAGTAGCTCAAAAGTATTATTTTCTTTTTCATCTTGTTTCCCATGGAGTTTGCTCCAAAGCAGAATTCCCTTCAGACCCATTTAATTTGGCATCAAGTATTTTACTGGTCAAACATCAATTTTTATTAACATTTCATATTATGAAAGTTCAGTATAATTGCACTGGTTATATTTTCTCACAAAATCATTTTCACAGTAAAAAAAACCCTGCAACTTAACAGAGCCACTGTGTTTGCAATCAGGAAATACAAGCCAAGTCGACAATGTTTCTTCCAGAAGAAGAGGACCACTGAAAGGTTCCCAATAGGGTCCTCATCACGGTTCAATTTAGTCTTTAGGGAACATCAAGGGAGGTTCACTGACATTTCAATCCTCTGACTCCATGGACACTGTGAAATCAGAAGCAAGTATGTTTAATTTACGAAATGTCAGAGCTGGTTAAGAATCGCCAGAAACCGGGCCAAGGCCAGATACGGTAGCTCACGCCTAAAGTCCCAGCCCTTTGGGAGGCCAAGACAGAAGGATTGCTTGAGCCCAGGAGTTTAAGGCCAGCCCAAGCAACATAGCCAGATCTCATTTTCCAAAAAAAAATCAAAAAATTAGCTGGGTGCGGTGACACATGCCCATTGTCCCAGGTACTCAGGAGGCTGAGGTCGACAGATCACCTGAGTCTAGGAGGTCGAGGCCATGGTAAGTCAGCATGGTGTCACAGCCTGAGTGACAGAGTGGACAGGGGAGGGGAGGAAACAAAAGAAAGAAGGAAGGAAGGAAGAAACTGAGGCTCAGAGGAGCTGTGCCTTGTCCAACAGCATCCAGCCAATCAGCACCAGCTCTGAACTGGGTTTTCTGTGTTCTGTGCAAGTAGTTTCCTCACCAGTTCAGTCCCAGGAAAAAAGAAATTGAAAAATAAAATTAAGCAGGGTTTGAACTCGATTTTGTCTTCAACAAAGTGGTAGGACCGAGTCTTTCAAAAGGTTCAATCACCAAAACCCCATAAAATAAAAGAGTAAGACGTCAGGGAAGCAGAGGAGGGCGAGGGCCCTGAACAAAGCTGTCCAGGACTCTCACCAAAGACATGACAGGGTGTCAGGACACCGTCACTGGCCAGCTTCTAGAAGAAGACCCTAATTTCCAGAAGGACAACTTGCAATGTGCAGCCTTCAAATCTGTGTTGGCAAATACATAAATGCTTCAACAAGGCAGTGCGGCCACTCATTAAGAAGTTCTAGACGGCCTGTAATCCCAGCTCAAAGGAAATTAATGTTCTCTTAAACAATTCCAGGTTTCTTGATTCGAGCCAGAGGTCTGCAGTGCTTGGAGAGATATTACTGGCTTATTAAAAATTATATGGAAAGAAGGCAGGAGGCCAAGTCTGATTGTCCTCAAAGACCGTCAGCAGCTCCCATTAGCCCTGGCACCAGAACAGCCAAGGCCTTTCACACGCTTGTGAGTGAGGACGGAGTGTGTACAACAGATTACCCTATGTGAGGAGAGGCTCTGGGACTAGGCTGGAACACACAGGAGCTCCTGATCAATGGCTCTCACAGTGCCACTTACCAGCATGTGGCCTTGAAGGGGCCTTGCCACCCAGGTGGATCACCTGAGTGCATCAGCCAACCCCAGTGTGCACAGAGCGTGGGACCCAGATCTCAATCCCTACTCTTCCAGCACGTTATCTGGGTCTGGCTACTGACCCTGTGTGAGCCGCCAGTTCCTTCACCGGAAGATGGGCCTCGCGACGTGGACATCACAGGGCTGTTAGGGGAAGTCGATTATGTCTGTGAATAAAGCGCTTGAAGGCGTTATTGTCACTGAGCACTACTACCTCTAGTATTATTATTATCTAGTTTCCATCTTTGAGCACACAATAACATCAGCATTCCACAGCAAGAGATGTGATGCATAGGCTGGACAGCATCCGAGTTTGCAAGTGTGGAAGACGGCAAACTTTAGGCCGACCGAGTGGGAAGTAGGGAGCCTTTGAAGGTTTTTCACCAACCGGGCAACATTATGAATCAGGGGCTCAAGAAATACGGGATTCAGGGGATTAAGCCAAATGGATGAGAAGGCGAGATAGACCAAAGATGGGAGGTCAGTGCAGAGGCGGTTATAACAGTGCTGGCAGGCCGGCTGCAGTGGCTCACGCCGGTAATCCTAACCTTTGGGAAGGCCAAAGTAGGAGAACTGCTCGAGGCCAGGAGTTTCAGACCAGCCTGGGCAACACAGCAAGACCCAGTCTCTACAAAAATAAAAATAAATCAGCCAGGCACAGTAGTGCATGCTGACGGACCTAGACTCTCCGGAGGCTGCGGCGGGAGGATGGCTTGAACCCAGGAGCTCAAGGCTGCAGTGAGCGATGATCACACCACTGTGCTCCAGCCTGGGGGATTTAGCAAGACCCTGTCTCGAGACAGATTCAAGAAAAGGAAAGCTCCAAGAGAGGCTTGCTTCTTCAGCCATAAGAAAAGTACGGAATACCTGCTCCGTCTAAAGAGCACTCACAGAGTCATGACCCTGTAGAGGTGAACATTAAGCTAAGCAAAATCAAGATCACATGCACTGAGAGGCTGGAAGGACCCAAGGTTTGAGGGCCAGAAGCGATAAGGATAAAGGAAAATGAAGACCTAGTCTTTCACCACGGGAAGTCAGAACAGAGCAGTGGAAAGGAGCACCATAAGCACATTATTTAACAACATGAAGGCCATGACCCAACCAAAACATTAGTCAAAGGAGTTGAAAGTTGCAAACTCTGAAGGCAGGGAAGAGGAGAGGGAAGAGAAGCTGATTTTCAAAGCAAGCACTGGAAGTTATTTGTCCCTTTAAGTTGGGTACCTGTCATTTTTGATAAAAACAAACTTAAGAAAGAAAAATAAGGTTGCACTTCACAAACTTGGAACAAGCAGAAGAAATCTCATTATCAGTGCAGAGGAAAACCCAGGACTAGGACTACAGCATTTGGAGACACACAAAGGGCCCTTTGGTAGACATTAAATCTATCTTTTTTTTTTTTTGAGTTGGAGTCTCACTCTGTCGCCCAGACTTGAGTGCAGGGGCACGCTCCCAGTCACCTCAACCTCAACCTGCTGGGCTCCGGCGATCCTTCCACCTCAGCCTTCCAAGTGGCCAGAACTACAGGCACATGCTACCACGCCTGGCTAATTTTCATGATTTATTGTCAAGTTTCCTGGGTGGGTCTGGAACCTGCAGGCTCAGGCAATTCACTCACCTCAGCCTCCCAAAGTGCTAGGATGACAGGCTGAGCCACCAAGCCCGGCCTTAAATCTAGTTTAAAAGAAACCTATACTCACATGTTCATTGCAGCACTCTTCACCACCGTAAAATCGTGGACCCAAACTAAGTGCCCACCAACCACTGACCAGACAATGAAAATGTGGTACAGATACACCGCAGCATACCACACAGCCACAAGAATGAAGTCATGTCCTTTGCAGCCACCTGAATGCAGCTGGAGATCATCGTCCCAGTGAACTGACTCAGAAACAGAAAACCAAACACTCCGTGTTCCCACTTCTACACAGGAGTTAAACGGTCACAAAAATGGAAATAATAGACCCTGGGGACACCAATGAGGGGGGAGGTGGGGAGGAGGGCTGAAGTTCAGAAATGACCCACCGGGTCCAACATTCATGACCTGGGGAATGGGCCACCTGAGACCCAGTACCCACCACTGCACACATGTCCCCGTACCAGCCATGGATGTGCATCCTCTGAATCTCAGACAAAAAATGAAAAAGGAATCGGGACATTCCTCCCAGCTCTGACGTGCATCCACTGTGATGGGGGCAAGTCCCACAAATTCCCCCTGCCTCTGCTTCCTCCTTGGAGCCAGGCAGGAGCTGGCCGAGAGCGCGTCAGAGGCCCACCAGCGCCTGGGCTCGGTGTCCACAGTGCTCAGACGACAAAGCCGTTCCTTGCCAGGGAAGGTCAGGATCCCCAAAGTCAAACCACCACACAGAACAGACGACTTGGAAGACCCTACGGCTTATTCCCCCTTGAGAGCTCAGCCAATCAGGCAGGTCTGCGTTCCTTCAGACCAAAGGCATGCTGGGACAGCAGATGCAGAGTTCCAGGCACCCCCTTTCTAACAAGGCTGATAGCCCCCAGGAAGATCCCTTTGCCACACTGCGGCCTAGGTGGCTCCTGACCCCTTTTCCCCACCAGTTGGTGTGTCCCTAAGGTCCCTCTCCAGAAGCCCTGTCCACGGCGGTCCAGGCCGGGTGGAACCGAGGTGCTCGGGTGGTCACGGAGATCACGTGCCCTGCTGCCTCTCTGCCCAAAGTGTCCCCTCAACGTAGCCTAGCTGTCTTTGCTGGAGGCATGTGGCTCTGGGGCCATGCAGATACTCTGCAGAACGACACCTGCAGGGCCGAAGCCCCTCCCCAAGCGGAGTGAATGTCCCCAAGGCCACAGCCAGCCCACGAAAGTCTGCCCTGGGGAACTGAGAAGACTCCTCGGTGGAGTCAATGCAGGCTGGAAAACTCTTTGTGAAAATTCAAAACAAAACAGCATGCTTTGGTTTCGGATTACTTATCAAGAATCACATTTTAAGAGCAGTAGAGAACATAAATGCCTGCAATCTCTGGCGGGTCCCACAAGAATTTATATTCTAGGCAACTCCAGGCCACTGCAGGAAGAGGCCACCGAGTGAGAACTGTGCAGCCAGGAGTACATTTCTAAATGGGAGCCTGAAAACCCCTCAGCTTGCTGTAAGGTACCAACCCAGATGTTCCCTGGGAGAAAAGAACTTTCACTCGGCGAAGGACTCCTGAGTCTTCTGGAAGCAGCACGGCCCTCTGCATGTGGTGGCGATGGCCACAGTCCCAGAATCCTCCCCCTCCTCCCCCCCACTGCCTTTCTCTTTTAAACCTCTCCACAGAATCCAATAAAATAGATGCAAGCTAACGAAGTCCGACTTTAATATTCAGGGGACCTAATTCAAGTGCAGCCAGCTGGACCACGTTCCTGCTAATCAGAAGAGTAACCACTTTTCTCCTTGTTTTCTTTGTAGCGCACAGGGAGGGGCTTCGATGTGTGGAAAGGGTGTGGATGGAGAACGGATGCCTGGCTTGCCCCGGGCTCGCTAGGTCTCCAGAAAGGCTCAAGGCCGGATGTCCCCAGCCTGACTGTTAGAACCACTTTCAAGCCTTCTTGAGAATTCACATGGCTGGGGGCCAAACACTGGGTACACACAGGCACCAAGATAAGAATGACAGACACGGAGACTCCAAAAGGCGGGGAGAAGGGGGTGAAAGGCTGCCTTTGGGGTGCCGTGTTCACAGTTGGTGGGACGGCGTCCGCAGAAGCCCAAACCCCACCATCATGCGGCACATCCAGGCCGCAAGCCTGTGCGTGTACGCCTGCAGCTAAAGTGAAATCTCAGAAGAGTTCCTGTTCCCGGGTGTCACCCCAGGCAGGCCCTCTGAGTCTCAGCCTCCAAACTTAAGACCCCTGCAGTGGTTTTTACAGGCGATCCAGGAAGCCTGCTCAGGTCCCGTCCACACCCAGTTTTGGAAAACCTATCAATACGCTGACACAGGGGGCGCCGTCCCGGACTGGGGTTAGATTTAACAAAGCAAAGTCCAAGCAAGAAAACATCAATGGAAAAGGGGGTCAGAGTTCATTCGGCTAGGAAGAAGAGCGCCCGCCATCTCTGTGGCCGAAGTCCTTCCTTCTGGCTTTAGGGGGCAGGGCATGACTCCACTCACAGTGGGGTAAACATGGCCCTCTGCAGTGGTGTAGACATTCTGGTGAGCCACGAGGCCTCTCTAGCTAGCGGAATAGGAGGGAAGCTTTCTGTTCAGGAGGCGCTCCCGGCTGTCTTACTTGAAAGGTGTCCAAGAAGCAAAACGAAGAAGCAAAAGCAGAGGCAGGCAGCCGAGATTATATTTGTTTGTGTGTGTGTGTGTTTGTCTGCTTGTTTCAGCATGCCAACCCTCCGCCCCTCCACCCGGGGGCTGATTCACCGCCGTCCACAGCAAAGCCATTCCAGACCACCTGCCGGTCCCCGCGTGTCCCGTGCCGTCTCAACTCTGGCCTTCCCAGGAGCTCCTCCTCTGCTCGGGATGTTCTCAGGTTGCCCCCGCCTCGTCCTCCATTCCCCAACCCGTGACCCCCACCCACCCGTCCACTACCGCCAAGGCTTCGTCTCCACCGGAGTCCAGGACCTCTCGGCCTTCCATCCACTGTCCCTCAAGCCTTCTCGCTGATAAGTTGAAGCCCAAACGAGTGGCAGGTGTCTGGGGGAGCATGACGCTTTCTCCTCTGGACTCTCAGTCCTCTGGGCCTTGTGCTCCGTGGGCTTCGTCTGCCGCTCCAGACAGACTCCTCGCCTCCGCCACTGCTCTGTGCCCAGGAGAGGACCTCTGTCGTCTGCCTCAGTTGAATTCCCTTGTCCTCTGGCTTCCACTTGAGTTCAGCTAACAGGAAGCACGGAGCCATGAAGGGAAGGCAGAGGAAGCCCTCTTCCTGCTGGGTCTCAGGGGCACACGGTCTGTGCTTCTCTGTGGAAGGGTATGGGTCATGGTAGACGGCCCCTTCCCAGATATTTGGCTGCAGATATCACTGGGCCGGGTAGCTGCTTCTGGCCTGGCCCTCCACGGCCAGAGAGAGTGTCTCCTCAAGGTGCTTCCACACACCCTTCTGGTTTGCTTAACCCTACATGGAAAACCGTCCCTCCATCTGCCCTATTTGAGCGTGCCCTCCACTTAACCCAGGAGGGACCTGATGCAGGAAGATGCAGCACTGGGTAGGAGGGTGCCAAGTTGCCCCTGTAGCAACTCGTCCTCCAGCCTAAGTGCTCTCAACCCGGATCTGACCCCCTGGTAGTAGATTGTTGGGAGATGTCTTGAAAGTGAGACGCTGACGTCTCTTCATTCCAGACCAACTTGCCGACAATGTAGGCAAGGCAAACGGCCTAAGAAGATAGAATGTCTTCTTTTTCCAGGACAAGGGGCAGGTTGCTGACAATCACAGAAGACAGAGATAATGCTTCTTTCCGGAGCAAAGAAGGGCCAAGCGTGCTGCAGATTTTTAAGGGTTTCGTTTCCCCAAGTGCAGAGTTCCTCTGCAGGAATGCAGCCCTCTGTGAGCACGGGCATCTCCTGCCCCTCACCAAGGAATGCCCCCTTGTGGGAAGTGGAGTTCAGGGCACTGCCCGAGGAAGGGATGATGTTCTGGCTGCATCCATGGTGCCAGTGAAACAGTCCTTTGTCTCTGATCTAAGCAACTCGTGTCTTTTGCCAGCACTCACAAAATGGCGGCAGGCTCCCTTGTTAGCTTGTAAGTAGGGAGCAACCTCAGACCCTGCACAGTTCTTGACCTAAGTGAGCTACTAAGGCCGGTGAAGGACCAAGAACGTAAACTATAAGCCCTCCACCCCCTCCCCTAATCAAGGCCTAGAATAGAGAAATATCTGTGTCTCTAGGGCCCTCAGCTGACTCTTCGCCAGATATAACAAAAATCATACCCCCTCCAGCTTTTGCCAATCCTCTAAGTTCAAGACATATGAGGGAGGCATGAATTAATATAGGTGATAGACATAAATCTTATTCCACAAAGCATCACCCCTTGAGTACCCTCAAGCAAGAATTTCTAGTCTTTTAGGGTCTCTCTTCCCTCCAACTACTTTCCAAAACACTCATGCCCCTCACCCTACCTTCAAAGAGTGCATCTTCTGGGAAAAGAACAAAAACAAAAACGGTGAGTTAAAACTCTTCAAGGTGATGAAGATGTGTATTATCTTGGTTGTGGTGACCGGTTTCACAGATAGACACAGATGTCAAAACTTACCAAGCTGCACACTTTGCATATGTGTAGTTCATTACATGTCAATTATACTTTCATAAAGCTGTTGTAAACCAGATAACCTGGGGGCAACTGCTGCTTGCAGGCTTACCACACAACTATCTCCAAAAGCAGCACAGGGCAGATACACACACCTGTTGGAGTAAGCGGCGAAGTTACTCTAACCCAAGGTTTCCAAAACACAGTGGTCCCAACCAGACAGAGCTTCTTGGCCAGGCAATAGTGGCTCACGCCTATAATCAAGCACTTTGAGAGGCCAAGGCAGGAGGATTGCTTGAGCCCTGGAGTTTGAGACCAGCCTAGGCAACATAGTGAGACCGTGTCTCTACAAAAAATTAGCTGAGCATGGTGGTATGTTCCTGTAGTCCCAGCTACTCAGGAGGCTGAGACAGAAGGATCTCCTGAATCCAAGAGATTGAGGCTGCAATGGGCTGTGATCATGCCACTGCACTCCAACCTGGGCAACAGAGGGAGATGCCAATTTAAAATAAAAATGTAAAAAAGATAAGGACTGGGCTCAGTGGCTCAACCTGTAATACCAGCACTTTGGGAGGCCAAGGCAAGTGGATTGCCTGAACCTGCAGGTCTGAGACCAGCCTGGGCAGCTTGGCAAGACCTCCTCTCTACAATAAATTTTTAAAAGTTAGCTGGGTGTGGTAGCATGAGCCTGTAGTTCTGGCTACTTGGAAGGCTAAGGCAGATTGCCTCCACCCAGCAGGTTGGATCTCTGGAGCCCAGCAGGTCGATGCTGGGTGGCCGTGAGCGTGCCATTGCACTCCAGCCTGGGTGATGGAGTGAGACTCCAACTCAAAAAAAAAAAAAGATAGGCGCTTCTTCCTCTCTCTCATAACAGTCCTGAGGAAACCAGGGTGGACCAAGGTCTCTGCTCCACAAGGTCACTCAGGGCCCTGGGTTCCCGTCATCTTGTTTTTCTACACCCACCTGATGGAAGCTGATCACCCTTGGATAGCCATGACCGCATTCCAGCCTGCAACCAGGGAAAGAAAGAGATATTAGAGGGCAAGCAAATTCCACTTAGGGAAGTGCTGCAGAAATGGCCCGCAGCATTTCCATTCATATTCTACTGTCGTGAACAGTCACATGGTCATGCATGCTGCAAGGGAAGCTGAGAAATGTAGTCTCTGACCAGTACAATCAAGAAGGGCGTTTCTATGCATAAAAGGAGAGAGAGCCCTGGAGAGCAGAGGACCATCTGTGCTCTAGTAAGTTTGGGGCAGAGAGAGAGAGTAAAATACAAGTCATGATAAATTCTATTGCTGCCCAGGCTCTATAGCTCAGGCTGTCATCCCAGCACTTTGGGAAGCCAAGGAGAGTGGATTGCCTGAGCCCGCGGGTTCGAGACCCGCCTGGACAACTTGGCAAGACCTCATCTCTACAATAAATCAAAAAATTAGCCAGGCGTGGGAGCATGCATCTGTAGTTCCAGCTACTTGGAAGGCTGAGGTGGAAGGATCACCGGGAGCCCAGCAGGTCAAAGCTGCAGTGGCTGGGAGCATGCCACTGCACTCCATTCTGGGCGACAGAGTGAGACTCCAACTCAAAAAATAAAATAAAATAAAATAAAATAATAAATTCTATTGCCACCTACTCCATAAGCTGTATTGCTTAGAGAACTCCAGTTGTTTTACCATGATGGGTGTTGGATTCGTCTCCTGGGACTGTCGTAACAAAGCACCCTCGACCAGGTGGCTTAAGCAACAGAAACGTGTCGCATCACAGTTCTGGAGGCTAGGAGTTAAAAATCAAGGTGGTAGCAGGTTCCTCTTGAGGGCTGTGGAGGAGACTCTGTCCCAGGCCTCTCTCCAGCTCCAAATGGCTTCAGGTGTTCCTTGGCTCGCAGGTGGCCATCTTCTCCCTATGTCTTTACAGTGTCTTCTCTCTGTATGTGTCTCTGTCACTCCACATGGCTTTAAAAAAAAACTAAGGACATCATTCATTGGATGCAGGGCCCACCCTACTCCAGCAATTACATCAGCAACAAACCTATTTCCAAATAAGGCTGCATTCTGAGGTACCAGGGATGAGGACGTCAACATATGGATTTTTGAAGGGCACTGTGGGAGAAGAACTGAATCTGAAGTCAGGAAACTCAACATCACAGCCCAGCCCTGCCACGACGGACTGTCGAACCTAAGACAATCACATGAGGTGGGACCTCAGTGACCTCATGTGTTGATGATGAAATGGCCACACGTTCTTTACAGGGCTGAGGCGAGAGGCAGACGAAACGATGTCTGCAAAAACGCCGAGCAAACTGTAAAGGGCTGTGGTGGCCCTCGCCGGCCTGCCTTCCGCCCCTCTCTGATTAAAAGGTCAACTCCAGAGGAAGACGGAGCTTCGGGCACTCGCCGTCTTCTCTTCCTGGAGCGCACGCTTTTTTGAATTAAGTCTGGTGGAGGGTTCTCCACACTACTCAAGTCAGAAGGGGCCTCTCAGAGAAACACTACCACAGGCAAAATACCTTCAATTCCCTTCAAGGGGAAAAAATCCTTTTGGTCCACAGATGGGTAATTGTATTCACTGCTTCCAAATGTCAAAATGCCAGCCTGGGCCAGCTTTCCACTGAGATCAAACAGGCCCCCTGGGCCTCGCTTCTCCCGACGTGGATGTGCATTTAGACACGGTGAAAAGGCTGATTTCTGAGCCGAGTGGTCTCGGCAAACCAGGCGCTGACACAGCAAAGGGGCGATTGGACGTCACCCGCCCCGCGAAGTCAGGCTCCCAGGAGCCACGCCCAAACAAGGGGAGACCCTTCAAGTGACCACAACATACAGTCTTTGATGCCCAAGGTCAAAGAATAAAAACTGCGTCATCTCATGGAAATCACAAGGTAAGTACACTTTTCTTGTCTGTTCTTAATCCTGCGAGTGTAGGCCAGGTTGACTCTAACTATGAATTGATGTTGGCTGTTGGCTTTGGAAATTAAGTTAGCAACCTAGTGTTGATAAGGGTAGAGGACCCTTCTGCACACTCCTAGGGGGGTGAGAAAGTGGGTAGGAACTTTCCAGAAGGGATCCTGGGAATGAGCTAGCAAAGCCTCCAACAGTGCCTTTGTCCTGGGAAAGATCCAGACATGTCGACAAAGTCCAAGAACCCCGTGGGTCTCAGCTCCAGAGTTAGCTCAGGCGGGAAGACTTCCTGACCCCCAGCAGGTTCCAGGATCCTCCTCTCCTGGTGTCTACACCTCTTTTATGCCTCTGGTACAAAAGAAACTGTCTGCATCATCCTTTGTCTGACACTTTTCTTTGTTTCGTTTAAGAGACAGGGTCTCGCTCTGTTGCCCAGGCTGGAGTGCTGCGGCATGATCATAGCTCACCATAGCTTTGATCTCCTGGACTCAAGTGAACCTCGTGCATCGGCCTCCTGAGTAGCTGGGAGTGCTGGTGTGTGCCACTAGGCCCAGATAAGTTTTTTAAATTTTTGTAGAGACGGGATCTTGCCGCGTTGCCCAGGCCGGTCTCAAACTCCTGGCCTCAAGCAATCCTCCCACCCCAGCCCCCCAAAGTGCTGGGATTACTGGCAAGAGCCGCCACACTCAGCCCGGCATGTTTCTTGTAGCTTCGCCAGGGGTGGGCAAACCACAAGTGGACCAGCTCGTCACCTCTTTTTTAAATAAATTGTTGAGACCCCCCCCCACCACTTATGTATGTGTTGTTTATGGGAGCTTTTGTGAGGGAAGCCATCTGACCCCCAAAGTCGACAATACTTGCCATCTGTCGACTGTGTGCTGGGTTAATTTAGGAGCTTGAACTTCCAAGCAGACAGCGGTTCTCACACTCAGGTCTACATCAGAATTGTTTGGGGGCATTTGTTAAAATGCAGTTCCAATGCCAGACTCCCAAAAGTCTGATCTGAGAGTTCTGGGGTGAAACTAGGTAATGTATATTTTGTTAATTACACATTACTCAGGTGGGTCGGATGCTGACAGATCTTAAGTTAGTCCTGCCGAGAGACACTGTGGATGATGCAGGGAACTGAGTGGGTTTCTAGCAGCATGGTGGACTAGGTAACCTAAAAACTCTCCCGCTACGTGCTTAAGAGAAATATACAAAACTTAATTAAATGCTAAGCTAAACTCATGAAGGAAAATAAAGGAAATTTCTGGGGGACAAATAAAAGGCTGTAGCTAACATCAGAGCAGTCCACATGAAGTGACCTGTGGCCACCCTGGGTGGGATGGTAGAGGGAAAAGCTATGATAACTCAGAGTCTGGGGTGTTCGTGGGCTAGCTGGGATCAGGAGACAAGGCTTTAGGTCCATGCATGATGGGGAGTTAGAAGTGACAACTCCACCATAAAGCAGGGACCCTCAACAGATCACAACCCTGGAGAGAGTGGATCAGAAAAACCGTCCCCCTGACCCCAGGAGCTGACCGACAGGCAAGTCTCTCTCAACCATGTCACACCTGGAGCTTGTCTGCCTTCACATTTGGTGTCAGCATTAATATTCTCCATGCGGGCTGAAGAACCTTGGTCAAAGCAGAGAAATTAACCTGAGAGGTCAGGCGATTCTCATTAATCAGTATTTGTTGGCTGTTTTAGAAATTAAGTTAGTTGCCTAGCGTTTATGAGAATGGGTATCTGAGGCGTCAGGAAGAGGCACAGCCAAAATCCCCATGGAGATGCATTGCTCAACTCCAGCTGCAAAGTGTGTCTGCTGAAAATGAGTTTGCACACCACAATTACAAAACAGTGGGAGAAAGCTGACAGTCGCAACCAAGTGCAAATAGTAGAAATACTGTATTCCGCTGACTCTCACCACCGTCCCTGACACCATCTGGTCCCAGCCACCATGTTCTCTAGCTGGGATTACTCATTTGCACTTGTCCTCACTTCAGTGCATCGTCCACTTTGGCAAACGGAGTGATCTTGTTAAAATGTAATCCGATCAGGTCTCTCCTCTGCTCAAAGCCCTCAAGTGGCTTCCGCATCTCAGTAGAGTAAAAGCCTGAGGCTTTGTACCCCCAGGCCCTCAGTGTCTTTTAGACCTCACCTTTTACACTCCTGCTGTTTCTCACTCTAGGCCCAGAGGCATCCCATGTTTTTCGATCACAACAAGACTGCCGGCCGGTCTGTCTGTCATCCATCTGTCTGTGTCGCTCACACATCTTGTTTGTTGTCTGTCTTCTCTGCTATATTGTAAAAGCTCAGGACATGGATTTTGTCTGTTTTTCCTTTGTCCTTGGTGCCTAAAACAGTGCCTGGCATATACGAAATGCTCAGTAGATGCTAGCATAAATGAATGATGGGGGACAAAAGGAAACTACTGCAGACTTTTAACAAAAGGATCATAACCTAATCACAGTCATGCTTTAGAAAAGATACTCTTCACATCAGAACCACCATCTACTGTCTGCATGTATTGATCTCATTGCCATGGCTATGAGTGAGGTCAAGGAGCGGACACTGTTCTTACCCTGCTTTGTAGATGAGAAAACAGAGGTTCCAAGAGTTGGGGCCTCACCCAGCTTCACGTCATGGTGGGCCTGAACTGCACCTGTGCTTTACGATCCCTCACTCTGCCTCCTGCCCTTGTAACTACCGGCTTCTTTCAGTTTCCAGTTCCAGTGTGAAGGATTTAGAGCTCAGAACTTAAATCAAGTGTTTCTTAAAGAACAGTCCCAGGGACGAAACGTCGTTTAATGAGTTGTCTCGTGGTAGAATTATCTGTGCAGTTATTTTATCCAGGAAGGGAAAGAGGTGGGAGGTGGCTTCCTCTGGACAGTCAGAGGTGATGTGGTGGAGGTGAGGTGGAAGGTCCACCCAACAGGACGCAGAATGCCTGGCCTCCAGGCCAGCCCCACCCCCGACCAGCTGTGTGGCAGCCGGCAGGTCCCCTGACCATCTGGCTCTGTTTCCTCATCCACAAAGAAGCAGAAGCTCAGACTAGGGTAATGCCACATCCTTTCCAACCCTAAAGTTTGTGTTTGAGGAGCTGATGGTTGACCTTGAGAGACCAAAGTGCTGATTCACGTTCTTTATTAAACACTTTACTGACCGTTTCTCTATGTATTAAATAAACCCAAACACACCCCTCAGCCTCTCTGGCGACCCTAGTAGCTCCCAAAACCCAAAGCCCAGTGTCACAGAAGAATGTACTGAGTGACCCACATTGTTGGACTGACCTGGTCTGGAGTGCCATGCTCAAGGCTCAGGGTCAGACACCCGGATTTGAATCCTGAGCCCCCTTCCCACTAGCTGGGTGTCCCTCAGCAAGCAACCTCATCAATTCTCTCATCTGCAGATGGGAGGTAATCGCAGTTCCAGCTGTGCGGTGCTCCCAAGGGAACTCAATGGGATGGGCACCGTCAAGAGCTGAGAACCTGCTAGAAGCTTCTCTCCATTCAGGGAGCATCGTCAGACCCTGGGGAGGGGAGGGAGGATGATTCAGGGACCCACGGGTATTGCAGTGAGACGAGCCCCATCAGCTTGTCCCCCTTCTCTGCGCCAGGCTCTCAGGTGCCAGAAACCCAGAGGACCCCATTGCCTGTGTGCTTTGGGCACAAAATATCTGGTTTTAACAACACAGGCTTGCCGAGAAGTGAAAGGATGATTTGTAAATAGCCACATCGGCCGGGCTCTGTGGCTCCATCTGTCATCCCAGCACCTTGGGAGGCCGAGGCGAGTGGATGACCTGAGCCCGCAGGTTCGAGACCCACCCAGGCAACTTGACAAGACCTTGTCTCTACAATAAATCAAAAATGAGCCGGGCGTGGTAGCGCGCGCCTGTAGTTCCGGCTACTTGGGAGGCTGAGGCAGAAGGATTGTTGGAGCCCAGCAGGTGGAGGCTGCGGTGGCCGGGAGTGTACCACTGACTCCAGTCCGGGCGACAGATTGAGGCTCCAACTCATAAAAAAAAAACCCACATCCAAGAGCCGGGCGTACTGTGGCCACGCGGCCCATCAAGACAAGCAGTGATGGAATCGGTTGGGAAGATGTGATTTGTTAGCAGAGCTTCATCCTGAGGACGCTTCCCAGGGCTTGGAGGCAGGCCGTGTGAGGAAGGGCCCACAGAGTCCCTGTCACCGCCTGTTCTCTCTCGTCCCCCGCCCTCCGCCCCCACACCAGCATCACTCCTGCCTCCAGTATCACTTCCAGCCACACGTGGGACCTGGTGGAGGCTGTTCCCGCTGGTCTCCTGGCCCCGACCCCACCCACCCACTCCCCCCTCAGAAGCAAACTCCCCTCAACCTCCAGGTTGGTATGTGTTTAAAACTGGCCTCCGGCCAGGCACGATGGCTCACACTTGTGATCCCAGCACTTTGAGAGGCCAAGTTGGGAGATGGCTTGGAGTCATGGGTTCAAGACTAGAATGGGGTCGGGCCTGGTGGCTCAGCCTTCATCTCAGGACTTTGGGGGGTGAGAGGAGTGGATTGCCTGAGCCTGTGGGTGCAAGACCAACGCAGGCAACTTGGCGAGACCTCATGTCTACAATAAATCAAAAGCCGGGCGTGGTAGCGTGCACCTGTAGTTCCAGCTACTTGGAAGTCTGAGGTGGAAGGATCGCCGGAGCCCAGCAGGTCGACGCTGGGGTGGCCGTGAGCGTGCCCCTGCACTCCAGCCCGGGCTACGGAGTGAGATTCCAACTCAAAAAAAAAACAACAACAAAGACTAGAATGGACAGCATAGCAAAAATCTTGTCTCAACAAAAAAAAAAAAGAAAAGAAAAGATTTAGCAGCCAGGAGCAGTGGCATGCACCTCTAGTCCCAACGACTCAGGAGGCTGAGACAAGAGAATCGCTTGAGCCCAGGAGTTTAAGGCAACATTAAGCTGTGATCACACCACAGCACTCTAGGCTGGGTGACAGAGTGAGAACCCGACTCTAAAAAGATAAACAAAACTAAAATTGACCTCCCCCAGGCCAGCCCTGCCATAAGGGTAGAGGTCCCTGGGGTGGCTCTTTCAGTAGCCTATAAATGCTTTCCTGTAGTGCATATCATATTGGCGACTCTCAAACCGTTGGTATAATTCGTTGCTTGGTGTCTTTCACTCCCACTGAAGAGTGTCTTCCCTGAAAAAGCGAGTCATCCATGACAGTCCCGTTCTTTGCTCCGTCTTCGGGCCTGACGTCTAGCAAATTCCCATCTGTCAAATGAGCAAATGAATGAACGAGAAGGAGGAGAACCCACTTTTTTCAGGCTCCTAATATGCGCCATCTTCTCATCTCTTCCCTCTAAGCTTAGAGGGGAAGAGCTTACAGGTGAGAAAACCAACCCGCAGGGCAAGAAAATGGCCACACGTCCTGGCCAAGAAGTAGGGAGCCGGGAATCACCTCCAGCCCCAAACTCAACACTCTGCCACGGCCCCTTGCCGCTCCAACCTCTGGGGCTCGGTGACCCTTGACCGTCTCTGAAGTCATCCCGAAAGGAGGCATCACAGCGGGGGGGCGGGCCCCTGGTGGGTATAAAGTCGCTGGCATATGGGGCCACTCATGGCAAGCGGAGACCCCCTTTCCGGCTTGGTCCCGGGGACGGTTGAGAGCGCCCAAGTGTGCCTGAATGCGTCCTGGCAATTTCAGTGTGTGGGGGCTTCACTGAGCTTTGTTTGACCCAGGAATTGAGGCTGGAGGCGGCAGAGGGGGGCTGGAAGTGCTCGACTGGACTGAACGCCATGAGGTGATCTGCGGGGCTCTGGAAAGCAGGCAAGGCTTGGGCTGCCAGGGCCTCCTCTGGACCGGAGAATTCGACGGGTTACGGAGGCTTCAGTCCCAGCACAATGGCATTCCGGGAGGCCGGCTGGAGGGAAAACAAGATTACACAAATCCCCCAGCTCAGGGACTCATCAGGGTAATGAGGCTTGATGCCTGCCACTCGGTGGTAAAAGAAATTAACTGTGGCCCCAGCGCCCGCCTCCCACGGCGGGAGATGGAGCCTCTGATTGCACATTTGCGGACGAGCTCTTAACATGCTGGCCTTGGCCGTGGCCCTGAGGGGGATGCCTCCTCCTTCCTCCCACCTCCCTGTCCATCAGATTCTTATTGAGCTGTCAGTCCTCTCTCAGAAATATACCTCCCACCTGTCTGACCCTGACAGGCAGCATCTAACAGGTATAACAATAGTGATGCTCACCTTTAAACATGTGCCGTGTGCATTCACACTTATTATGCCATGTAACACCCACAATGATCCGATGAGACGGGGGCCGTTATCATCCCATTTCACAGAGGAGGAAGCGGAGACCGGGGAGAGAAATGGCTTTCCCAAGATGCAGCGCCAGGCTCTGAAGCTGGCATCAGAACGGCTGTGGAGCACGGGGGGCGGGGCAGCGGTCCGGACAGACGTCCCAAAGCAGTCCCGGGCCAAGCTCTTTGTCTCTCAGCGCTTCGGCGTCCTCCTCTGTTAAGCGGGCACAAGAAGCCCTGCCGTGAGCATTAGAAGTGGCATGCACGTGGAGGAGGGGTCCCAGCATGACGCAGGGCACTGCAGAAGGACGGTTTGGACTCACAGCCCTGATGGTCTGACCCTGAGCTTCCCAACGGCGAGGATCAAGCTGTAGGCGTCTTCACTCGTTTTCTAGTGCAAAGCCCAGGGCCTGACACATAAGATAGATGGATGGTGGGTAGACGGTTAGATAGATGGACGGAAGGACGGACGGACGGACGGACGCGTAAATAGACAGAAAGACAGCCGGTAGACGGTTAGATAGATGGACGGAAGGACGGACGGACGCGTAAACAGACAGAAAGACAGCCGGAATGATGGATGATGGACAGGTAGACGGATGGATGGGTGAGTGGGCGCTGGGTGGGTGGGTGGATGGACCGTACTTCAGAACTATCGGGTCAGCTCAATCTATCCTCCCTCTCCAAGTGACCGGAGGACTGAGTGGGGAAGTGACTTGCTCAATATCACACAGTTAATCAGGCCCAAGACTGAGGCCCGCTGGCCCTTTTGGCTGTGCCCCTCTGCTTTTAAGTTTCATGATGCCGCCTATCATTTGCTTAACTTGAAGCAGAAAATCTGAGTGACACCATCCATGGTCTGCCCCTTACTTGGTGTCAGGGGGGTGGGGAGGGAGGGAACATTCTCATGTCTACTCTGAGCTGCACGTCGTACTGCCTCATTCAGGCTCCATCTCATGAATCCTCAAAAAGGTGGGAGGGTGAGTCCTCCCTCCTCTGGACTCTAACACAACCCAGACTTTAGAAGACTCGATGCCGGTAGGCTTAGAGGCTAGCCCTAATTCTGCCACTAACTGGCTGTGCTACTTCGGGAAGGCGGCTCAACCTCCCTGAGCTCCCTAAGTAACAGGCAAGGGCCATTCTGACTTTTAGGTTGAGGGAGGTTGGTGGGAGATCACAAACCCCAGGGCAAAGGTTTCCCAAGGCCATCCTGGGGGCGCAGATGCCTTGACACCAAAGTGTGAAGGCAAGGCAATTCGAGGCGAACTGCCCACAAAAAAGGAGGGGCGGGAAGCCTGGACTCCCACTGGAAGGTTCCTCACCTACAAGCTTCTGCGGGAGCTGAGGGGTCTTACAAGCAGCTCAGAAGAGGGGCTGTAGGTCTGCCCCGTCACAGGAGGGGGGACGGGGCAATAACACAACGCCACCATGGCTCTTACTACAACAGTACAAGAAGCTGTCTAAACGCTGCCCAGTTGCCAAGGCCACCGAGGCCTCCCACAGGCTTGTCATCCCACGAACTGAGGAGAGAGAGGCACGCCGCCCACGACGGCTGGGAGCTCTGCCAGCCAGGGCCCTTCGGGGACACCGGCGTCCTTGTCCGACAGCCGTGGTGCCTCCTGCAGCACGGAGCAGATTTCTTACCCTGGAAAGCTGTGTAGGACCGAAGTCCAAGAAGGCCAAGTTGGAGGGTGGGAGCGGGAGCTGGAAGTTGGGGAAGCGCTCAGACCAAGGTCGGAGCTGGCAGAGGGAAGCCACTGAGCCCCCAGAATCCACCCATCCCCGTCGCTATTCGCCAGCCAGGACTGGGAGAGAGGGGGGCTCTGTTGGGGATGTGCTGCCACCCTCACTTGGGTCTGCAGGCTAGGGCTTGTCGACATCCCCACCTGATGCATGAGAAGGTTGAGGCTCGGAGCGTAAGGAAATTAGTCGCTCGGTCACACAGCTACCAAGAAGTGATGCCAGAATTCAAATTCGGGTCTATCCTCTCAAAGGCCAGTGAGTCCTCTCCTCAGTCTGCACCACCCTGGCTGCTGGCCAAGGCAGGACCCCATGGCCATTCAGTGATCACGAGGAGAAGGGCTGAGCCCCCCTCACTTCCTACCATACAAGTCGAGTAGGTGGATATCCCCACAGATTGCTTGCCTGTCAGATGCTAGAAACAGCCCTAGAGCAAGCATCATCAATACCCTATCCACAACACCCCACAGCACGAGGTCGCTGGAGATAATTCTCCAAGAAGCCTGGAGCTTCCCTAGTTGCAGGGGATCGTTTGACTTGGCCCGCAGAGCACACCGGAAGGGAACACTCTAGGAGTGATTCTCAGTCAATGAGGACAAGAGTTGGGGGATAAACACCCCAGGTTGCTCACCCCCTCCCATGGGGCAACTCTCGGGAGTGGTCCGTATATTCCCTCAAAGGCTCCTGGGGGGTCATAACAAGGTTGTTCTCAGCGAAGACCTGTTCCTATTCCCTCGAGTTACTTTTCTTCTCTTGCTGTCTCACTTTCCTATTCTTCCAAAGCTTCCTGGGTCCTCATCAGATAAATTATTTGGGTGCAATCCTAGTCTCAGAATCCCTTTGGAGGAACCTACACTTAGATACCAACTTGGGAGTGACAGGTGCTATGCAAAAGGGCAACTTCGAGAAAGGGGGCTATTCTTTGTCACCCGTGCACTTACAGCCTTGATTCTAAACCATTCTCCTCAACTTCTTCCTGCCTCTGGATTCTGCCACATTTTTAAGTGTCTGGGACTCACCTGGTGACATCTATTTCCACACCCATCCTTACCTTGTGTGATAGTTTTATGTGTCGACTTTACCGGATCATGAGGTGCCCAGATATTTGGCTAAAAACATCATTTCTGGTGTGTCTGGGAGGGTGCTTCTGGATGAGATTAGCATTTGAATTGGCAAACCAAATAAAGTAGACAGCCCTCCCCGATGTGGGTGGGCATAATCCGATTTGTTGAGGGCTTATACGGAACAAAATGTGGAAGAAGGGAGAACTGGCCCCTTGTCTTGCCCGACCGATTGAGCTTCGCCATCGGTCTTCTCCTACCCTCAGACTGAGACACACACCATTGGCCTTCCTGGCTCTCAGTTCGTTGCCCTCGGCTGCACGGCACCACCAGCTTTCTTGGGTCTCCCTCCAGCATCTGGATGTCAAGTTGCAGGGTTTCTCAGCCTCTATGATCATGCGAGCCAGTTCCTCATGATACATCTGTGTGTGTGTGTGTGTGTGTGTGTGCACGTGCGTGCCCTATGGGTGCCATTTCTCTAGAGAACCTGGACCATTACCCCTTGCCACATAAGTTGGACTTCAGGGTTATTTCCAAGCTCCCTACATGGTGTTTTCAGCCTGGAGTCACTCAGATAGACACTATTTCTTGGCCCCTGGGTCCAGGCCGTGCCTTCCTCTGGGACAGCCTTTCTGGTGACAGAATTGCCAGATGTGCCTTCTTCTCACTAACTTTCATGAGCATTCCACTCTCTGGAGCATCAGTCCCATGAATATGGCAGGACCAAATGGGAGGAGTCAACAAAGAACCCGTGTGTCTGGACTGGGCCAATGGGTGGATAGTGGTGTCATTTAACAAAGGGGACACCCAGGGTGAAGCACAGGTTTATGGAAGGAACAAGGGTGAAGTGCCAATGGAACAGCCTGGAAGAGAACCCAATCTTGGCCAGTGACATGGATCTGAGAGATTTTGTGAGCCCACCACAAAGTCAGTGGGCTAAGCCATCAGAATGGGTAAAACTCCCCAGAGGCAGAAACTGATCCAGGTTTTGGGGGACCAAGCACTTACATAATTTGGGGTGAGCAAGTGCTTATTAAGAAAAATGAAACCTACAAAATGATGAGAAAAATTTCCAGACAATTCATGGGGCCTTGAAAGGGACCCATGCCAGTGAAGGACACTAAAGTTTAAGCTTCGTGAATTTCATAATAAACCCACCAGTGAGTAGGGGGCTAAAACTTTTTGTTTCCATCGCCAGAATGTGAGTGTCTTGAGGTCTGGAATTATGTCATGTTCGCCTGGGGCCCCAGGGTCTTGAACAATGAATGGCTGTATCAATGGCGCTCAAAGAAGGAAAGAGACGCATGTCTAGGTATTTTCAGCAGCGAGGTATTCAATAAGCAGAAATAGGTGCTAGAAATTGATGGACAGGTGGAGGAGGGGAAGTTATGGAGCTACCACTTGGTTTTTGGCATCAAAGTCACCTCATCACTGCTGTGATTCTGAACTCAGGAAACTGCAGGTCACCCCGGCTAGTACTCCAGCAGACCCTCCCCCATGAAATGATAAATAGAGAGCGTGGCCACTGCAAAAGCTCACACTTGGCAGATCCTGCCACTGGCAGAATTCTGTGAAATTCTGCTTTCCAAATATTACACATGTGCACCTCACTGACAGAATATAAATTGCATCCAGAACCCTAGCAGCAAGTGAGTGCAGGAAATGCAGTTTTTTTATCCTTTCATAGTAGAGTCAGGGAAATCATGCTAGGGCCACAAATGGATGCAGTGCCGGAGAACATTTTCAGAGCACTGGTGAAGAGAGGGTGCTGTATTATTTATTGCTGCATAATGGGTTACTCCCAAAACTCAGTAACTTAAAACAGCACCGTTTATTATCTCATGGTTTCTGTGGGTCAGGAATCCAGTCACAGCTCATTCAGGTGCTCTGCAGCATGGCCTTGACCGATGCCATCAAGGGGACAGCCCAGGGGCTGTGGCGTCATCTGAGGGCTCCGAGGGGGAAGGATCCACTTACCCAGGGCTTGTTGGCATGTTTAGGTATTTTCAGGAGCAAGGTATTCAATAATTATTCTATTTGCATTCCATTCTTTTTTTTTTTTTTTTTTTTGAGTTGGAGTCTTACTTTGTCGCCCAGACTGGAGTGCAGTGGCATGCTCCTGGCCACCACAGCCTCGACCTGCTGGGCTCCAGTGATCCTTCTGCCTCAGCCTTCAAGTAGCTAGAACTAAAGGTGCACGCTACCACACCCGGCTAATTTTTTATTTATTGTAGAGATGAGGTCTTTCCAAGTTGCCTAGTCAGGCCTCAAACCCACGGGCTCAGGCAATTCACTCACCTCAGCCTCCCAAGGCGCAGGATTACAGGCTGAGCCACCGAGCCCGGCTTGAATTACATTCCTAATGGCTACTGACTAAGGGCCCCAGCTTCCCACTGGTTGATGGCTGGAGATCACCTTCTGTTTCTTACCATGGGGCCTATCTCACACACTAGCTGGCTTCCCCAAAGAGTACAAGCCAAAAGAACCTGCCAGCAAGATGGACATCCCAGTGTTTTAGAACCTGAACACAGAAGTGGCATCCCATCATGTTGCCACATTCTATGGTGAGAAGTGTTCCCCAGGCTCCTCCCACTCCTAAGGGGCAGGGCTTACACAAGGGTGGGAATCCCAGGAGGTGGCAGCAGTCATCGGGACCACTTTTGGAAGCTATCTATGACACGCACTACGCAGACATTTGGTGAGCACCCGTGTGGGGAATGACAAGGAGTTGGCGGAGAGGGAGTCTGGGGCTGCTCAGGCCCTCTGGCTGTCCACACACCGCTTCATGGGGTCGTGGTGTCCTAATGGCAGCACCTGGCTGTGAGGTCCCCAAGGTGGCCAGGCAGGATGTGGCTGGAGGACAGAGGCAAAGCTCCTCCTAGGACCAGCGCACACCACACGGACGGATGCACACACGCCAAGTTCCCTTTTACACTGAGAAAGACAACTGCCAAGGGGCAGAAGGTTGACCAGCTGGATGTCTTGTCTCCATTTGACTTAATCCTGCCTTTTCCTCCCCTAAAATTTCTGTCTCCCCTTGTCTCGTTTTTTCTGTTTTCTGGCCTGAAAATGCACATGGCAGACCGTTGGACGGCGGAGATCCCTTCGTCTGGACACCCTCGAGTGCTGACCACGTCCCAGGCTCTGTGCTAGGCAACAGGGATGTGGAATTGAGAATGTCTCCGAGATCTTGCAGACCCGGGAGGAGATGTGCACAGACGGGGTGGACGGAGTATGAGCAGACCCTTGCCCAGGGAAGCCTGGGCTCCAGCTCGAAGAGACTAGAAGGCGTCCACAGAAGTGAGAACCGGGTCAGGGAGAGGGGAGAGCGGGCATTCCGGGCAGGAGAGAGACAGGGGTCGGAGGCAGGGGTGAGGAACCGAGCGGAAGAGAAGCGGCTTCGGAGAAAGCGGGAGGTGCACGCTGAGATGCGCGAGGGAGTCGCATCTCCAGGCGTCCTCCCGGCTGCTCTCCTGAAACTTCCTCAGAGAACACAGTGTTTGGGGTCATCTTACCTGAGTGCTTCTTAGGTTGAAAAGAAGAGCGGCTGAGGCAGTGGTGATCCTTAATGAAAGCTTAGTGGACCGTGGCATCAGCCAACGGGAAAGCGGAAGTCCGTTCCTCCTACTTTCTTTCTTTTTTTTGAGTCAGAGTCTCACTCTGTCGCCCAGACTGGAGGCCAGTGGCACACTCCCAGCCACCGCAGCCTCGACCGGCCGGGCTCCAGAAATCCTTCCACCTCAGCCTTCCAAGTAGCCAGAACTACAGGCACGCACAGCCACACCCAGCTAGTTTTTGATTTATTGTAGAGACGGGGTCTTGCCAAGATGCCCAGGAGGGTCTCGAGCCCGCGGGCTCAGGCAACCCATTTGCCTCAGTCTCCCAAAGCGCTGGAATTACAGGCTGAGCCACCGAGTCCGGCCCATTCCTCCTGCTTTCAATGTCAGGCTGCACACTTCACCTTAGGAGACACAAACAGCCTCTCTGTGTCTCAGTGCTGCTATCTGTGAATGGAGCTGGTTATACTCTACTTGCTTGACAGATCCACCGGGGTTAATAAAGACTAGGTTCCCAGGCGAGGCAACTCTCCCAGGAGCCCTCTCTTTCTTTAAAGCCCGCTGAAGTCCTCAGGACGAAAGAAAACATGTACGTGAAATGCTGTGATAATTGAAGAACAAAGCACCCTGACCAATGTGAGAACCACTGAGAGGTGACTCACTGGCTTGGAGGGAGAGATGGCAAAGAGGTGTGGAGCCCGGGAGGGGTGAGGGCCCACGGGTGATTCATGAAGGCAAACCCCCGGAAACAGACACAGGAACACGAACACCTCCACGAACGGCGGCATACACAGCTGTCATGGAAACCGGTGTTTGGAAAGCAGTGTTAATGGCGTGAGCATAGGCTTGGTAGGACGTGAGGAAAAGGAAACAAGACGCAAAATTGCACGGACAGGGTTGTGATGATTATCGAATGTATATGTACACACACACACACACACACACACACACACACATACACACTTGCAGTGGGAAAAGAGTGGAAAGAACTCTGCTTAAAGGAAAACATCCAGGCAGTGGGATCACAGGTTTTTATTTTAATGTGATTTTTCTCATTTGCCATGTCTCCTGATGTGTGCCAGAGCTAACAGGAACACAGAGGCTGTGGGGAAACAAAAGTGGCTACTCAGCCCAGGCAAAGCCAGGAAGGCATCCTGTAAGAGGTGACACTTGAGCTGAATCTTGAATAAGCAGCAGGAGACGGCCAAATACAACAAGGATGACGGGACCAGTGGGCAAGGGGAGACAGACATCCCAAAGACAGTTAACTTGTGAACGTTGTCAGGAGACAAGTAAAAAGAGTGTCTTTCCAGCTGCCAACGTGTGGTCCCGAAAGGCAACCTGCACGTACTCATCTCTCTGGGCTGTGACGTTTATTTAATATCTTCGTATTTCTGCAGCATCTTCTTTCATGTGTTTATTATAAAGATGTGGACTACAATTCAGGGTGAGGTATACAAACGCTGGTTGTGCAGGTGCCCTTGTTGAGTATCTTATTATTCTAAAAAGTCCTTGGATGTGGTCTCGACCTCTGTCCATCGAATACAGATCCACCAATATGGATCGTCCCAACGACGCCTTTGTAAACCCGAAAACTGAAATGGAGAGAAGGAAAAGGACAGGGAATTGGCAAGAGGCCCCGGAATCTGGAGCAGACCGAACTGTGCCCCCTCCCCGAAAGACTGCATCTGTTGGAGGCCTGGTCTCCGGTGTGACTGCGTGCGAAGGCAGAGCTTTCCGGAGGCAGCTTGGGCCAGACGAGGTCATCGGGGCGACTGGTGTCCTGGCAAGCAGAGGAAGGGACGCCGGGACGGGCACGCAGAGGAGGCCGACCACCAGACCCGGAGGGGCGCCTCAGGAGGGGCCGCCCTCCAACGCCTGGCCTTGGCCTTTCCGGCCTCTGCGGCTCGAGCCATCCAGTCTGCGGTCCTTTTCGCGGCGGCAACCAGGACAGACGAACACGGGCTCCTAGACCAGCTGTACCACTGCTAGCTGTTTGGCCTGGGACAAGTCGCTGAGCTGCTCTGCCTCTGTGTCAACTGTGAAACGGAGGTGGGCAGAGCAGCCCCGCTCACAGGGCTGTGGCAAGAGCGCATGTGTGTGTGAGCTAATGTCTGCGAAGCGTGAGACCCCCGATACCTCGCAGGCAGTGAGGAATACGGGCTGTTCGCCACCGAGTGACCTGCCGAGGTCACCCCCAGAAGCCGTGTGTGTGACAAGCACAGAAGCGGCGTCCGGTGGAGGCTCGGGAGCTCGGAGGCTTGGCGCTGGAGTCAGACCCGCCGGGCCGTTTCCCACGCAGCTCCCCTCCCCTCCTGGTTTTCCCCTGCCTGAGAGAAGCAGGTCCCAGAGCCCCCTGCCACAGCCCAGGTCTCCACTTGGGGGGGCCACCCCGCAAGCTGGCCGGGATCCCCGAGCACCGACCGGCCTTGGGCAGCTCACGCACTCATGACAGCCCCGAGGGACTGAGAACACGGTCACGAGGCCGAGGGGCACTCTGTGTCGAGAGAGACATTCTCAGGCCGCTGAACGTGGAGGCCGTCTCCGGCTCCACGCGCTCACTTGGCCAGCCTTGCCAGCATCTGCTCTGTGCCGGACGGGAGGGGGTGAGAGTCCCAGGGATGCAGGCGTCACCCCTGCCTTCCCGGGCTGAGAGCCTCTGGCGAAGGACACACACACCCACGAGTCAAAAACCCGTGCGTGTCCGTGCGCTTGAGGCGCCCAGAGCGTGGGACAGAGAGGACTCCGGGGGTGTGCGCAGAAAGGCGGCAGCGATTCCTTGCTCACAGTCCCTGCCCGCCTGCCCCCAGCAGGGACACCTACACTTCCACGACGGGCTCACTCCTCCCTGGGCAAGAGGAAGTCTGCGGACTCTGACAGTCACCATCGGTGCAGCACGAAACAGCCAGCCCCAGGGAGCAGCCGAGCCTCAGAAGTCAACTGAAGCTCGGCATTTCCCTCTCCCCCCACCTGGGGGGGTCCCAGGGGGCACCGGCCCAGAGAGGGGACCCTTCTTTCATTTCCCGTCCTCAGGCACCCTCCTCCCCACCCCACACCTGCAGGCTGCTCTTCCTGGGCCCCAGGGCTGGCTCAGGCAGGGGCAAGAAAGGCAGGGAAGCGGCCAGGGCTGGAGGGAGCCCGGGTGCGGTGGCCGGACGTCTTCGGGCCCTGCCTGACCGCATCCACGGGGACCCCCTCAGCGGCCGCGGGGTCCTCTCAGCAGCAGGCAGGCCCCGGCGCCTGGGGTCCAGCCAGGGAGGCACACAGCAAGCCTCCGATGGTCCTCGGGGTGCCTTTCCACCCCCCCAATCTGGGGTTTGTGGGTCCCAGCTTCGGTCCCCATCCCTACACACCCGCAACTTCTCCGAAAATTTCTTCCTGTCTCCCTCTCTCGATCATGTGAACATCCTGGCTTGGATCAAGGGTCCCATCGCCCCACGGCCCGTTCTTGGCTACGTCCTGCCCGGATGTGCACGGCGGCGGCCATCCTGCAAATTCCAACACTGCCCAATAAACACTATCTTGGCACCTGAGGTGGGCAACGTGGCCACTGGGAGACCATTTGGTCCCAGTGTCTGCCACAGTGCCTGGCATGGAGAAGCTGCCCCCACAACCTTTTTTGAGCGAATGAATGGAAAACGTGAGAACGTAAATGTCTGGCGAGCCTGTTTGTCTCTTTTTGTGAATCAATTCATGGGCGCCGACCCAGAAGGCTTTCATCTCTTGTGATTGGGATAAGGAGGGCAGGAGGCCCACGGAGGGGGCTGTGAGAAGGGAAAGCGGGGGACAGCATGGAAGGAAAGAGGGACCAGCAAGCCATGAGGTGCAGAGCACGAGTGGATAAATGATAAGACTGACGACGGAGGACGCGAATCATGCTCCAGAAAGCCACTTTGCTGCTCCAACAGCCCAAGCAATCATCTTGCGCCCAGCTCTGCTCCACATTCTTCCCCAGCGAGGAAACTGACACAAAGAGAGTTAAAGTAACTGACCCAAAATGTCGGAAACAACCTACATGTCCACCAGCAGGGGATTCGGTAGTGAATTACAGCACAGCCCACAATGGCATCTGACAGCAGCGCAGCAATAACCAGAATAAGGAAGTTGGTGGGTCACAGTGTCTCGTGTCTTTGAGAGACCAAGATGGGAGGGTCGCTGGAGGTCAGGAGTTCAAGACCAGCCTGGGCAACTCTCTGCAAATAAATAAGTCAAGTTACCCAGGCATGGTGGCACGTGCCTATAGTCCTAGTGACTCAGGCGGCTGGGGTGGGAGGATCCCTTGCGCCCAGGAGTTTGAGGCGACAGTGAGCGAAGATTGCCACTGCGCTCCAGCCTGGGCAACAGAGCAGGACCTTGTCTCTAGACCAAAAATATGAAATGAAACAAAAAATAAAAAAGAAACAGGAAGCTCATGAGCTGGAATCTTTTGCTTCCTGGGATGGAGAGCTAAGTAGGAAAGCAAAGTAAGGGAGAGAAAGGAAGAAGGGGGGGAGAATATACAAATGTGTGCTGGCGTGTGGGCCCAGAACACATCTCTAGAAAGACATGGGAAACTGGGATCGCTGGAATCTTTCTGAAAGAAGAACAGGGTGGCTGGGGAGAGTGCCACAGAGAAAGTTTTCACTGTGTGTTTGTTTAGACTTTTTGGAGTTTGATTCCTATGGCTGTATAAGCTATTTTCAAAAACCTGTGTTTTTTTGTTTTTTATTTTTGCTTTTTTAGAGACAGGGTCTTCCTCTGTTGCCCAGGCTGCAGTGCAGTGGCTCAATCTTCACTCACTGCAGCCTCCAACTCCTGGGCTCAAGCCATCCTCCTGCTTCGGCCTCCCACGTAGCTGGGACTACAGGCGTGTTCCAGCACATCTGGCTAATTCTTAAATTTTTTTTGTGTGAAAATAGAGTCTCCCTATATTGCCCAGGCTGGTCTTAAACTCCTGGCCTCAAGCAGTCCTCTCACTTTGGCCTCTCAAAGTGCTGGGATTACAGGCATGAGCCACCACACCCAGCCAAAAAAAATGTCTAATGGAGGAGAAGGGCATGAAAAATACAAAGACCTTTGCCATGTCCCTCGAGATGACTGGCAGAGCAGGGAGCTCAATCTGGGCAGTCATATTCTGCAGCCTGGGCCCTTGGCCTCGGCTCCTCCACCTTCTAACCCTTCCCAAAGCGGGTGCAACTGCAGAAGTCCGGCTGGGAGGGAGCGAGGTCGCTGCCTCGACGGGCACACAGATAGACAGGTCACCGCCCTCGGTGCCACCTGGCCATCTGACCTGACCCCAGAGGTCCCTCCCAGCCAGAGTGTGCAAGAGACAGGCCAGCAGAATCCTGAAGGGGAAAGGATGGCTACCCCTCAGCCCACCCCAACGCACGGCCCAAACACCCTTGCTCTTCTCAAAGCTACAGGCCTCGAGCCGTCTCCTCTGAGGGCTCAGGGGACCACCTCACCTCTCTGCTGAGGAAACGGGTCTGGCAGCAGAGGGGACTTCAGGGGCACACAGCGATGACAGAGCCAGGGCTGGGGCCATGACCTGACACTGCCTGCTGGGAGGGGCTGTATTGTGTCTCCCCAGAAATGCGTGTGTTGATGTCCTGACCCCACACCTCAGAATGTCACAACGTTTAGAGATGGGGCCTTTACAGAGGCTATTCAAGGTTAAGGAGGTCATTAGAGTGGACTCTAATCCAATGTGACTGGTGTCCTTATAGGAAGAGGAGATCAGGACACAGGCACGAGGGGAGACCACCGGAAGGCCCAGGCTAAAAAGAGGAGGACTCAGGAGGAACCAACCCGGCTGACACCCTTGCCTCGGACTTTTAGCCTCCAGAACTGTAAGGAGAGTGCTTTATCTTGTTTGAGCCCCTTAGCCTGCGGTACTTTGTCTTGGCAGTCCTAGCAGACCACTACTCCTGCTCTGACCTGGGCACGCATCATCTCATCTTACCTTCACAACAAGCCATGAGGTAGAACGTTTTGTCCGCTTTGTTTTGCTTTGAGTCAGGCCTCATTCCGTCCCCAGGCTGGAATGTGGTGTCCCAACCGCAGCTCACCTCAGCCCCAAACCCCGGGGTTCAAGTGAGCCTCCAGCCTCCACCTCCCGAGCAGCTGGGATGACAGGCGTGCGCCATCACGCCAGCCGATTTTTCTATTTTTTGTCAAGACGGAGTCTCACTTTGTTGTCCAGGCTGACCCCCGCGATCCTCTCACCTCAGCCACCCAAAGTGCTGAGAGTACAGGTGTGAGCCACCACACCCCGCTGAGGTGGGTGTTGTATTCCCATTCTACGGATGAACCAACTGGGGCGAAGTTCCTTGCCTAGCTATTTTGGCCGATGAAACTATAGACATTTAGAGAGGCAATGGACAGAAATAAAAGGAAAGAAGTGTAAACATCTAAAGAAACAAATGCCGGGCTTCATTCCACCATAATCCTGTCAATGAAAGCAACACTTACACAAAAATGAGCATAATGTGTTCAAGCCTGCAGGACTTCCTGCAGCTTGGGAGTCGGAGTCAAATTTCTTTTTTTTTTTTTTTTTTGAGTTGGAGTCTCACTCTGTCGCCCAGACTGGAGTGCAGTGGCCGCTCCCAGCCACCACAGCCTCGACCTGCTGGGCTCTGGCGATCCTTCCGCCTCAGCCTTCCAAGTACCTGGAACTACAGGCGCGCGCTACCATGCCCGGCTAATTTTTTGATGTATTGTAGAGATGAGGTCTCGCCAAGTTGCCCAGGTGGGTCTCGAACCCGCGGGCTCAGGCAATCCACTCACCTCAGCCTCCCAAAGGCGCGGGATGACAGGCTGAGCCACCGAGCCCGGCGAGAGTCAAATTTCTTAGCCTGTGACAGTGGTGAAGTCTCCAAATGCAATCAAAGTGCAAAGAACCTTGGAGAGCCAGGCGCTGAAGACCATGCTCCGTCCACAGTGCCTCCCCATGGCCACTCCCTGCTCAGACAATCCTGGGTGCTTTCACATCCAGCAAGGTCACAGAAACACAGCCACACAGAAACGGGTACGTGTGGTAAGTTCAAAACATGTATGAGCCTTAAATATTAATGTGACAAATACACGAATGTATATCATGTTCACAGCTACATCCCACACGCTTCTCCAAGGGCTGTGCTCACCTAAGCAAAGCACCACGATACAGTGGACTTTCCGGCAGCCTTGGGGCCCAACAGACAAGGCTGTGAGCCCAGGCTCTGGCAGTGTCTGGCTCTGCCACCTTGAGCGAGTCACCTGCAGGCTTCCAGACGAGACCCAAAGAGGCACTGTGGGCGGGCAAGTCACAATGGCTCATGCCTTTATCCCAGAACTCTGGGAGGCCAAGATGGGAGGACTGCTTGAGCCCAGGAGTTCAAGACAAGCCTGGACAACATAGTGAGACCTCGTTTCTACAAAAAAATTTTAAAAACTGGCCAGGCATGGTGGTGCACACCTGTAGTCCCAGCTACTCAGGGGGCTGAGGTGGGAGAATTGCCTGAGCCCAGGAGGTCAAGGCTGCAGTGAGCTGTGAGCATGCCACTGCACTCCAGTTTCGACAACAGAGTGAGACTCTGACTCAGAAAAATAAAATAAAATAGATGTACCACGGGCTTCTGATTGCTCTCTGTACAATTCTGCCATCACCCTGGGAAGAGAGTGCATGAGTAGCCACTGTTCCTTCAGAGATAACCAGAAATAAGCACCCTAGCCACGGTCAGTCAGACTCACAGCTTCAAGAAGAACCACCCAGCTGAGCTCAGCCTGACTGTGCTGCCCCCGATGACTTGAGGAATAAATGCTACTTGTTGAAGGCCTCAGAATGTTGCAATTGTTTGTTTCCCTGCATGATCAGACAAGAGTTGGCCGAGACAGGACACCAGTGGGGCTTGGGCATGGTTGCACATCATCACATAAGGCTATGAAATGGCAGCCAGTTGCTCCTGATAGAGCTTGAAAAGGGAAGAGAGGCCCCATGCCTTCTGGACCAAAACCGTAGCAAGAACAAGAACAACAACATGAGACCTCAGTGGCATATGACCAAAAGCAGAGGCTCTGAGTTCAAAACCAAGTTTTATCACTTAGTACCAGAGTGACCTTGGCCAGGTTACTTAACCTCTCTATTCCTCAGTTGCTAATCCAGATAACAGTTGTACCCACACGACAGGCCTGTGTGGGAATTGAGTGAGTTCATATACGCACTGTATGCAGCAGTGTCTGGCACGTACTGTTAGCCACTACTATGCATTGAGCACCTACTGCATGCCAGGATCCAAGCTGGGCATCCTCTCCCTGCTGTGGCCTGTCCTCTCGGCAAACCTATCAGGATTCATTTATCACATTAGGACACATTTGCCCTTCTCTCCTTCCCCTGATAAGGACACCACGCAGATTGGACTGGGACCCACCCTCACGACCCAATTTAACCTTCATTACCTCTTCTGCAAAAGCCCAGATGCAGCCGGGCTCGGTGGCTCAGCCTGTCATCCTGCGCCTTTGGGAGGCTGAGGTGAGCGGATTATTGCCTGAGCCCGCGGGTTTGAGACCCGCCTTGGTGAGACCTCATCTCTACAATAAAATCAAAAATCAGCCGGGCTTGGGAGCGCCGTAATTCCGGCTCCTCAGAAGGCTGAGGCGGAAGGATGGCCGGAGCCCAGCAGGTCGAGGCTGCGGTGGCCTGGAGCGGCCACAGCACTCCAGTCTGGGCGACAGGGTGAGACTCCAACAACAACAAAAAAAGCCCAGATGCAGTCCCATTACGAAGCACTGGGGGGGACTTCGACACAGGAATTTGGAGGGGCGGGTGCAGTGCAACTAATCACAGCAGGCGGTGTCAGGCCAAGACCCCAGCCTGGCCCTTTAGTAGCTGTGTGTCCTTGAGCAAGCCCCTTCTGCTGCTGTCACACCACTTAGCTCAGAGAGGCTGATCCACCCAATTCTCTCCATTTCTACCCCCCGCCCAAAATCTGGAGTGCTCTTCCTCCAGGGCCCCTCCCTATCATCATCAAGACTCATTTCTGCTGCAGGACTCCAGAGACATTTTTATAACCCCCTCCCTACCCAGCCCATTCCCCTCAAGATGCGCCTTCGCACCACAAGGGCTGTGCAGCCTCGTCAGTCAGGGTAGGCCAGGCTCTGCCGCAGTAACAAACAGGCCCCAAATCTCAGGGGTTTAACAAAGGTTGATGTCCCCCTCGTGTTGCATGCTCATTGCGAGATGCTAGAGGCGAGGGGCGAGCCATCAGAGTCACTCAGGGGCCCACGCCTGGCATAGGCTTCGTCTCAATGCCTGCATTCTCATCCACTGCAGTTGCGGGAAGGAACGTGCAAGCAGTGCCTGGGTTTATAAAGCCTCCACCCATTGCCGAGACACAGGGCTTTTGCGCTGGCGTTTCCTTGGCCAAACAAGTCATGGCTGTGCCAAACCTCAGAGCCAGGGAAGATGTAGTCATACCACGTGTCCAGCAGAGTGTGGGAGAACAGAACTCTGGAAAACAGTGCTCGTAACCACCACAGCAGCCCTGATCCCAGGTGTGAATTTACACATATTTCTGTGACTCTGTGCAGAGTGAGACTGGCCTCTTCCGCCAGGCTGCCGATCCTCGGAACGGGGCTCCTGTCTGGTTTTCTTTGTAAATGCATCCCTGGTGCCTTGAATAGGCATTCAATAAATATTTGTTGAGTACATTACTCAAAAGTGACTTCCAAAGTCACACTAAGATAATATCTGAACTTGAACCCACTTCGGTCCAACACAAAAACCTTTATCCAGCTCACGATCCCAGTGTCTACTTCATTAGTGTGAAGTCTATTAACTCTCATTGTGTGTGTGTGTGTATGTGTGTGTGTTTTGTTTTTGAGTCAGGATCTTGCTCTAGCTGGAGTGCCGTGGCATAACTCTAGCTCACTGCAGCCCCCAACTCCTGGGCATAAGCCATCCTCTCACCTCAGCCTCCCCAGTAGCTGGGACGACAGGCACACCACCATGTCCATATAATTTTTAAAATTTTTTTGTAGAGACGGGGACTCACTATTTTGCCCAGACTGATCTTGAACTCCTGACCTCAAGCAATTGTCCTGCCTCAGTCTCCCAAAGCACTAGGATTGCAGGTGTGAGCACTTTGCCCAGCCCTGAACTGTTAAATTGTGTTGTTTGTTTTTAATTCTGAAAGGATTAAGGAGGGAATGGGGGGATTAATGTCCACATCTCAGTGGACATTAATTCAATCATACGGGCTTTTTCTGCCCCTCAAAGCCTGGCTTACCTCTACCTCAAAAACTTCATCTGGGGTCCAGGAGATGGACCAGATCATGGTTAACGAGGTAAGGATGAAGAATGGGAAGGGAGGGCAGTGTTAATCTTGGAACCCTTACCACCTGGGTGACATTTTGGGATGAGATGACTTTGGAAGGAAAATCTTTGAACCCGTCACATACAGCTTGTATTCCTTCCTTAGACGGCACTAGCATCAAGCAACTAAGCCATCTATGGAAATGAGTACACAGTGAAAACAAGGACTCTGCACGGATATAACTTTCCCTTTTCTCAACTGTGGCTGGAAGCAATTTTGCCGAGAATAGGCAGGCTGTGGATACGAAATGCTTTTAGGAAAAGTTACCCCCCTGCACGCACACCCTCGTGCAAGGGGATACCAAAGCGCCCTCTTGTGTGGAACCTGAGAACTACAAGCCCACTGCCATAGTCACCGGCCAGACACATCCCTTCCATCTTGCAAAGACCAGTCGAGTTTTGCAAAGGATGCGTCCCAAGACCTCTTCTTTGTTGTCAGCCACGAGCATATCACACACAACGCTGAACGGCCAAGAGATGTGTGCTAACCGCTGGATTTTGAGGGATGGCAGAGGTGAAAAGAGGCGCTGTAAACTGGCGCATGCGGCTGGAAACGGCAGGGCCATGGTGATGAAGCGCTTCCGATGCTTTCACGCATCACAGCCTTCCCTCACCGCCGGCTCGAGTTGCACCATGAGAGAGGAGGACTCTTGCTTTTAAGGAAAAGACGGACACCCTTGGCACATGGCTAGAGTTACGGGGCGGGGGCTGGGGAGTGTTATGCAGTGCAGACATTTTGGCTCCAAGAATCTAAAGAATTCAGCGGAGAGACTGTTTCAAGACGAATACACGTCTTTTAAAGTGATCTGTGATTCATTTCACATCCTGGTTTTCAAAAGCCTAGCTGAGAGGTGCACCGAGGTTGGGCATTTAAATTTAGCCTGGAGATTTCCTGCATCTGAAAATCTGTTTCGGCAGACTCTACTCCTTGTAGTTCAGCTGCACTAATATCAACACAGAAGTTTCTGGCCTCCAGGACAGGGCATCCCTGGCACCTTTGCCAGCCTCATACTTGAGGTCGGTGCAAATCACGAGCCCCCAGGAGAGCGCCCACACCCGAGGCCTGCTTGCACCCCAAGCACCCCCGTCTGGGCGACAGAGAGAGACTCCAGCTCAAAAAAAAAAAAAGAACAGGAAAAGAGAAAGAAGAAAGAGATTTTTTTTTTTAGTTGGAGTCTCATTCTGTCATCCAGGCTGGAGTGCAGTGGCATGATCATGGCTCACCACAGTCTCTGCCTCCTGGGCTCAGACAATCCCCCGGCCTCAGTTTCCCAAATAGCTGGGACTACAGGCACGTGCCATCACACCTGGCTAATTTGTTTATTTTTTTTTTTTTGTAGAGATTAGATCTTGCTATGTTGCCCAGGCTGGTCCCGAACTCCTGGGCTCAAGCAATTCTCCCACGTCAGCCTCCCTAAGCGCTCAAATGACAGAAATGAGCCAGTACACCCCACCTGGGAGTTTTTTCCATGTAAAGCCTTTTTAAAATTTCTTAAATTTTTGTAGGAATGGTGCTCACGGTGTTGCCCAGGCTGGTCTCAAACTCCCAGCTTCAAGCAATCCGCCTGCATCGGCCACCCAGAGTGCTGGGATTGCAGTTGTGAGCCACTGCGCGGGCCTAATCTTTTTAAAGATGAGGACAAAGAACGAAACTAAGAATGTGAGGAGAAGAGGGAAGGACACAAAAATTAAATTATGACGACACAAAAGTGTCTTCAAAAGCTGCCTTTCTCCAGTACGAGGGCCCCCTCAGGGTGCCCCATTCATGAGGACAGCTGTGACCCCGGCAGCCAGGCGAGGCTCTGGGAAAGAGTTTTGCTCCCCTGGAGACAAAAACGGCTGCAGAAATCCTCCGAACAGTTAGGCGAGGACCTTTCTGGAAAGTTCTGGAAATGTCCTCCCAAAGTGGACCCTTCCCCATGGGACCGGGGAAGACGGGGACTCTCGGAGGGCCAGTGCCGTCCCATCTCAAGTCCTCCCCTCTCTTCTCCAGATGCTCTTGGAGAAGAGACAATTCACATCAGTGGGCCTTTTTAATTTAATTTAATTTTATTTTATTTTTTGAGTTGGAGTCTCACTCTGTCGCCCAGACTGGAG
>NW_007252964.1:65413-69596 GCF_000164805.1 Carlito syrichta | reverse complement strand
CCCAAAGGCACGGGATTACAGGCTGAGCCACCGAGCCCAGCTAGTGGGCCTTTTTTAATATGGTCAGAGGGCCCCCGAGAACCGAAACGGCCCCAGGAGAGCTTGACCCTGAGAGAGCACTCAGGAAAGGGAGCGGGACAAGGCAGGAAAGTCGCGTTTCTAAAACACATAGGCTCTCTGTCCAGCCTCCCCCACGCGCAATGTCATCAATGCCTGCTTCCTGGAAATCGGAGGTGTCCGCGGTGAGCTCCCCGTGGCAGTTAGAAGCGAAAGCTTGGACGACACACACACGTCTTAGCGTTTCCAGTGCTGGGTCTTTCCCCACATGGTGGCATTTTCGGCTTGGTTCTAAGCTCAGTCTTATGAGCTTCTCTCTCAAGTGCCCATTGGGCTAACTCAGAAATTGCCCTCAAAGTAAACAACCGGGGAAGTGGGGTGCTGCCATAAAAGATGGAGAGAAACACACCAAAATGTGCCTGGATCCGGTCCCCTCTGCTAGAATTCGTGTCTGAAGTGAATTCGGAATCCAGCTGATGGAACACCACACACACACACACACACACACACACACACACACACACACACACACACGGAAATAGTTTCCTTTTTGAAAAGTGGACGTCAGCTGGGGGCTGTGACTCACACCTGTCATCCCAGCACATTGAGAGGCCAAGGTGGGAGGATTCGTTGTAGGCAACGATATGTCAATAATCTCGACAAAAAATCAAAAAATGAGCCAGGTGGGTGGCACACACCTGGAGCCCAAGCTACTTGGGAAGCTGAGGCAGAAGGAGCACCTGAGCCCAGGACGTCGAGGCTGCGGTGAGCCATGACTGTGCCACTGCACTCCCGCCTGGGCAAGAGAGAGAGTTTCACCCTGACTCAATCAACCAACCAATCAATCAATCAATGAAGAAAAGAATGTGAACATCAACTCCAATGACAGTAAATCTTTCTCTTCATCACGTTTTAAACAAATTAATCAGTTTTAAAAGATCACAGTATTTGTTAAGCCAGCATTAGGATCTTCTTGTTATCTCTGGCTGTATGTTTCATTCTCAATTAGACCTAATTCTAAAATGCATTTTTTCTCCATTTTTTTTTCTGAGTTGGAGTCTCACTCTGTCACCCAGACTGGAGTGCAATGGCTGCTCCTGGCTACCACAGCCTCAACCTGCTGGGCTCCAGCAATCCTTCCACCTCAGTCTTCCAAGTAGCTGGAACTACAGGCGCGTGCTACCACACCCAGCTAGTTTTTCATTGATTGTAGAGACAAGGTCTTGCCAAATTGCCCAGGCGGGTCTTGAACCTGTGGGCTCAGGCAATCCACTCGCCTCAGCCTCCCAAAGTGCTGGGATTACAGGCTGAGCCACCAAGCCCAGCCTCTTTTCTCAATTTTTATCGCATTTATTTGAGATAGTCTCTCTTTTTATATCTCAATTTTAGAGTGATTTCTGAGAATTGGTAAAGATATAAATATTTTAGTTGCTTTCCATTTTTTAATAGAAATAACCTCATACAATGTCACTATTATTTACACTGACGTTAAAACACATACACAACCCCAAATCTTCCCTTACAAACCGCAGGACAAAGCGAGAATGTAACGTAGTGTCAAAAAAATCAAGATTCAAGATTGTAAATCACTGCAAATACCCCTTAATTCTGTTGGCTCCAGGTGCTATCCGCAAGGGGAGATATTTTAGAGCTCAGAAACTCCTCCCTGCGAAAGACCCCATAAAAGCCACCCGGATCACAGGCAGCCACCATGACAACCCACCTGCTCAGGAAAGAACAAAAACAGCGGAGGTTCCTTGGTGAAACTGGAACTCAACTCCACAATACCTACTGGAAGTATTTTCACGACACAATGCAAACTGGGGGTTGGTGGAGAGAGAGAAGCTTGATCTCCATTTAAACGATTCAAGATACTCCGGATGCAGTGGCTCAGGCCTGTCTTTCCAGCACTTTGGGAGGCCGGGACGAGAGAATTGCCTGAGTCCAGGGTTCAAGACCAGCCTGGACAACTGGGCGAAACCTTGTCTCTACAATAAATATTGAAAAATTAGCCAAGTGTGGTGGCACACACCTGTAGTTCCAGCTACTTGGCTGAGGTGGAAGGATCACCAGAGCCCAGCAGGTCGACTCTGGAGTTGCCGTGAGCATGCCACTGCATGCCAGCCTAGGCGACAGTGAGATTCCAGCTCAAAAAAAAAAAACGATTCAAGAGTCACTGGAGAAATTTCTTTCTCTCTCTCCTTTTTTTTTTTAAGTAGGATTTATAGAGCGGACAGAAGAGCTCCCACAGTGGGAGGGCATCCCAGGGGGTTGCCCGAGAAATTTCAAAAAGACTGGGAAACCAGGGTTGGGAGCAGGGGGATGAGTTAGAAAGGTAATAAAGTGTGACCTTTCGATATCCCTGCTGGAATAAAAGGCAAGAGAGAAAGATTCTTAGACAGCCTTCCTTTTTATTCTGCTATGTGGTAAACAAACACATGAGTAGTGCCATTGACGATGGAGCTGGAAGTGAAAGAAGGATGGGTGGCTGGATGGATGGATAATGAGTGGATGAATACATGGGTAGATGGGATGGATGGACCGGTACGCTGGCGGGCGGAGAGTTGCGCAGGTGAAGGAGTGGGCAGCTGGGTGAGGAAGTGGGTGGGTGAAAGACAGGCAGACGGGTGGGTGGATGAAAGGGAGGGTGGAGGGGTGGGCAGGCGGATGGACGGACGAGTGGGTGGGTGGAAGACGGGTAGGACGAGTGAACGGACGTGCAGCAGTGCAAGTCTTTTTCTATTTGCATACGTAAGTTCATTACAGAATGCTGCCAACAACTTTCACAGGTATTTCATTTTTAAAACTGGTGTCAAATGCTGACCACTAAAACAGGCACCGCACAGGCTCACTGCCAGAGGGCATGTAAAGCAATACAACTTTTCTGGGTGGTAATGTTTTTTTTTTTTGAGTTAGAGTCTCACTTTGTCGCCCAGGCTGGAGTGCCATGGCACACTCACGGCCACCCCAGCGTCAACCTGCTGGGCTCTGGCAATCCTTCTGCCTCAGCCTTCCAAGTAGCCAGAACTACAGGCGTGCGCCACCACGCCCGGCTAATTTTCTGATTTATTGTAGAGACGAGGTCTTGCCAAGTTGCCTGGGCTGGTCTCGAACCCATGGGCTCAGGCAGTCCTCTCACCTGGCCACCCAAAGTGCAAGGATGACAGACTGAGCCACTGAGGCCACCCAAGGCGGTAAATCTTATCAAGGATCTTTAAAAGCCTGACACACCCACAAGTTCACAGCAGCATTATTCTTAATAGCCAGAAGGAGGATGGCTCAAACGTCCATGGTCAGATGAATGGACAAATATAATGTGGCACAAACACACACACAATGGAATATTACCCAGCCTCAAGAAGGAAGGAAATTCTGACATACGCTACCACATCGACGACCTTCGAGGACATCATGCCAAGTGAAACGAGCCAAACATTGCTGAAGTCTACGCGTACAAGCTCCCTAGAGTGGTCAAAACCAGAGCCAGAAAGCGGGACGATGAGCCAGGCGTGGCAGCGGAGACTCGAGAGGCTGAAGTGGGAGGGTGGCTTCAGCCCGGGAGTTCGAGGCTGCAGCGAGTCATGCTCACGCCACGGCACTCCGGCCTGGGCCACAGAATGAGATCCTATCTCCAAAAAAGGAAGAAAAAAAAAAGAAAAAGAAAGGAAGGAAGGAAGGAAGGAAGAAAGAAGTTAGAAGACGGACGCCGGGGCTGGAGGAAAAGGCCATGGGAGTCAGTGTTAAATTCTGGAGACGGGGGTGGCGATTGTTGCATGATATGAAGGTACTGAGTGCCACTGAAATGCACACTTAGCGACACTTAAAATGGTCAACTTTGGGGTTGTATTGTAACAGTAAAAAAGAAAGATAGAAAGGAACGAGGAAGAAAGAGGAGAGAGAGAGAGAGAGGAAAAAAGAGTGTTTTCTGGCCTCTCCTAAAGCTACTTGGAGCAATCGATCCTGACCTCTGTGTCCAAATGCAGACAACGGATGGGGCACAATTCTAGCACCGCCCGGCCGTCGGCCGAGTTCGCCCGGAGGCCCCGGCGCGAGAGACGGCTAGCTCCGCGCGGCCCACTGGCACCGGAACCGCCGGGCAGCCGTGCCAGACGGGACTCGCGAGGCG
>NW_007252964.1:62326-64827 GCF_000164805.1 Carlito syrichta | reverse complement strand
CGCCGGGCGAGCCCCGCTCCGCAGCCGGAGTCGCGTCGACTGGGGGCTTTTTCAGAACTGCATCTATTGCTGGAATAACCTACGCCTGCATCTTTGAATGCCAGACCTGGAGGGTCGTTTGAGGGGCTTTTCCAATGGGAGGACGAGATAGAAACGTTCTCTCCTGAAAGCTGCCCATGAGCTAAAATATCACCCGTTCATCCGACAAATTTTTGTCTTTTTCTTTGAGTCGGGTCTCTGTGTTGGCCTGACTGGAGTGCAGTGGCGTGACCACAACTCTAGTCCACCACAGTCGCCACCTCCTGGGTCCAGGATATCCTTCTGCCTCAGCCTCCCAGGAAGCTGGGATTAAGGCACGTCCTACCATGACCGGCTAATATTTTGATTATTTGCAGAGATGAGGTCTCACTGCATTGGTCAGGCTGGTCTCAAACTCCTGGACTCAAGCAGTCCTTCTGCCTCGATCACCCAAGGTGCTGGGGTTACAGGTGTGAGCCGCCACGCCCGGTGTCATCGGACAAATATTGACTGAGTGCCTACTAAGTCTGCAGGGTACAAGGCTCTGAGGACGATCAGTGAACAAGACAGGCAAAACAGGACAGAGATTCCGGAAGCAAAGCCTCAATTTCTCAACCACCTCATCGTTGGCAAAGCCTCCAACAACAACCACCGGGGACAGGAGAACCTATTCAGTAAATGGTGCTGAGAAAACTGACTGACCAGAAGAATGAAGCGGGACCCCTACCTCTCACCATACACAAAAATCAACTCCAAATGGATCAAAGACCTAAACGTAAAACCTCAAATGTTAAGAATCTCAGAAAACGCAGGAGACACCCTTATGAAAATTGGAGTAGGCAACCAATTCCTGATCAAAACCCCAAGTGCCCGTGCCATAAAAGATTGACAAGTGGAACCTCATCAGAGTGACAAGCTTCAGAGAGTGGGGAGACAGCCCACAGACTGGGAAAAAATATTTGCCAACTGTATATCTGACAAAGGCCTAACATCCAGGATCTACAAGGAACTCAAACATGCCAAAAGGAAAAAAACAAACAGCTTCATTAAAAAGTGGGCAAAAGTCACGCACAGACAGTTTTCAGAAGAAGAGATACAGGCAGCCAACAGACACGTGAAAAAGTGCTCAGCCTCACGTATCATCAGAGAAATGCAAACCAAAACCACATCGAGATACCACCTCACCCCAGCAAGAACGGCCATCATGAATAAAACAACAACAGATGCTGGCGAGGATGCGGAGAAAAGGGACTGCTTCTACACTGCTGGTGGGAAAGCAGACTCGTTCATCCTCTGTGGAAAACAGTGTGGTGATTCCTAAAAGAGCTAGAAAGGGACCTTCCATATGACCCAGCAATCCCCCTTCTGGGAATATGCCCAGAGGACCTCAAATCACTCTACAAAAAAGATACCTGCACACGCATGTTTACTGCAGCACTCTTCACAACAGCAAAAACGTGGAACCAACTGTGCTACCCTTCAAAACTGGACGGGATAAAAAAAAATGTGGTACATATACACGATAGAATATCATGCGGCCATAAAGAAGAACAAATATATGGACTTTGCAGCAACTTGGATGGATTTGAAGTCGATCAACTCAGTGATCTATTCCAGAAACAAAGAGCTGAGTACCGCACATTTTTGCTCCTAAGTGGACCCTGAACTTCTACCATAATACAATGAGAAAGGAATTGGCAGTAGCAGGAAACTGCTGGGGGGGGGAACACATAACATCGATAAGGGGACCTGATCTCACACCAGGGGGACCAAAGGGAGGCCCAAATTTACCTGTAAGATGATCCTGAATTGTACCCCACATCATTAAAATACAAAATAAAAGGAGACAAAAATTCGTGTATTTATGCTGACGTGTTTCAACTTCAGTCACCTTCGAAGTACTCTTCATTTGCTGCAATACCCCTATCAAGATGCTTTTTCCACTGCTCAAACCATGTCAATTTTTATGCCTTTTAGTGCGTCTGCCATTTTCCGTTTCATCTCTTCCACGTTGGCAAAATGTTTCCTTTTGAGGAATTTTTTCATTCAGGAAAAAAAAAGTTTCCGGGATGAGATCGGGTGAATAGGAAGGCTGGGGTATAGGGGTCACATCGGTCTTTGGGCAAAAACTGCTGGACACTCAGCGTGGTGTGGGCAGGCACGTCGTCATGGTGGAAGAACCAGTCACCTGTTTGCAGCAACTCAGGACATTTCTTCTGGGGGGAGAAAAAAAACCTTCCAGATAGGCTGTTTGATCTGGAGGAACAAATTTTGAGTGTACTACAAGAGACCTGCCCTTCAAAATGGTAATTCCGCCAGGCTTGGTGGCTCAGCCTGTAATCCCGCACTTTGGGAGGCCGAGGCGAGTGGATTGCCTGAGCCTGCGGGTTTCAGACCCGCCTGGGCAACTTGGCGAGACCTCATCTCTACAATAAATAAAAAATTAGCCGGGCATGGTAGCGCACACCTGTAGTTCCAGCTAC
>NW_007252964.1:58733-62306 GCF_000164805.1 Carlito syrichta | reverse complement strand
CACTGAACTCCAGTCTGGGTGACAGAGTGAGACTCCAACTCAAAAAAAAAAAAAAGGTAATTCCAGTTTTTTGGTGGGCTCCCCTGCCCCCATAAACCCCACAGCTGCTAAGCTCTCTCGTTGCTCCAAACAACTAAGCCCTGGAGAACGTCCCAGGAATCCGGGCATGTTAGCAGCGACAGGGACTAACTTCAGTGCCTGAGACCAGCCCTTTGTATGTCTTTATCGAACATGTCGGAGTCCCTTCCAACTGGGTTTGTTTATGGGTGTTCCTCCCCGCCGCCCCCCAGTCCTACAAATTGCTGTCAGTAGGTTCCTGGAGGCTGACAAAGTTTAGATCCCATCTCAGGGGAGTTGATAAGAGCCTGTCAAGTCCTGTGAAGGGGGCTGGAAGGGAACTGGAAGCCCAGCTGGCCTCTCACCCCGACCAATAAGGACCCGCCTTCTCCCAGCTCAGCTGACAGCAGGTATTTGTAGACCTGGGGACGCTGTTCTGTCTGTGACCACCCTCATGGCCAGTGAGGCAAAATGCTGTTGGGGGAGGACATAATTTAGGCCTGGAATCTCCAGAATAAACCTCTCCAGGACTTATTCCTGCAGCCGCTTCCACGAGCGCTGGCTTCAGAGTCATCCCAGACCCATTTTCCCTGGAGGCAGCGTGCTGGAAGAAACCCCACGCTCCCTCCTCAAAGCTCACCGGAGAGAAAGGTCCCTCCCATGGTGAATGGAGATGTTTGCTCCGGAAGGCAGATCGCTCTGAAGATGCAGCCCATAGGAGGCCTGCAGGTTTGGCGTTTTTCTCCTGATCAAACTCCTTAGCAAGGGTGTTTTCTTCGGCCAGTTTCCACCTCAGGACCCAGGCCTCGCGAAGGCTGGTACAGTGCAAGGAACTTGGGTTGTGTAAGCCGGAAGTGGGCTTCGGAGCCTGCGGCAGGATGCCGAGCGCGTTTCCTCAGCTCTCTGTACCTTGGTGTCTTCACTTGTACCACGACTGCCTCACCCAGGGGAGATCAGCGCTCCCAGGTCCGGTGTCTGCGTGGGTCGGCTCGGGCTGCCGCCGCAAAGTACCACTGGGAGCCTTGAACGGCAGAAACTCATTTACTCACAGTCCCAGAGGCCAGAAGACAAGGTGCTGCAGGGTCAGTTCCTTCATGGCCGGTCTTCTTGGCTGGCAGATGGCCACGTCCCTGTGACCTCACGTGGTCTTTCTTCTGCTCGTGTCCATACCCTAATGGCTTCCTCTTATAAGGACACTGGCCATATTGGGTCAGGGTCCACCCTAAGGCCCTCGCTTTACCTCAGTTACCTTTAGAGAGGCCCTATCTCCAAGTTATCCACACTGGATCTTAAATTAAACATCCAATTGGATCTTAAATTAAACATCCAATTCGATATGCGATTAGAATTTGAAATACGAAGCAGGGGAGAGGAGGCACCGTCCAGCCACAGCAGTGCGCTGGCCATTCTTCCTGGGCAGCTGCGCCCACCAGATGCTCTACAATCGGGTCCCCGCGCCCCGGCCCGTGGCCTGTGAGGAAGCGGGTCACACCGTGGGAGGTGAGCGGTGGGCCGGCGTACAGCCACTCCTCGTCGCGGGCATGACCACCTGAGCTCCGCCTCCTGTCAGATCACTGGCAGCACCGGATTCGCACAGGAGTGCAGACCCTCTGAGGAGCGGCACACGAGGGATCTAGGTTGAGCGCTCCTTGGGAGGACCTCACGCCTGGTGACCTGAGGTGGAGCTGAGGCGGCAGCTAAGGTGGTAATGCCAGTGACGGACAGCAGCTGCAACACGGATGAGCACGAGCCGTGAGGTTGGGCTGCACAGAGATCGCCATCCATCAGCTGCTTGCAGATGCCTATCAAAACCCGAGCAGTGAGTGGCAACTGAGTTGATGGACTGCAGTTGCCCGGCTGCATCTGGTGGCAGGCTTTAGGTCAGACTCTGACACTTATTTGAGCCTGCGCATGGCCAGTCCATTACGTTGCTGACCACTTCCATCTGGGCCTCTTTTTTAAATGATGACTTGTACAATTATTTCACTACATTTTACGTTATAAACAAAATAGAAATAAAGTGCCCCATAAACGCTGCCTGCATGAATTATCCCGAAACCACACGTCTGTGGGAAACTTGTCTTTCGATGCTGAAAAGGTTGGGGACCGCTGCTCTGAATGACAAATTTATCCCAGAAAGAAAAAGACCCGTGTTTCTTGAGGACCTACCATGCGCTACCACATGCCAGACTGTGGGGCATGCCTCCTGTCGCTCTATGGACACATCCTTGGGGTGAGGATAATGGGACATGCCGCCCCGGGCCTCCTCTCGGCTTAGTGGACCTCAGTACCTTGGAGGAACCGTCTCCTCTCCCGCCCTCCTCAGCTGGTCCTTTGCCAGCAGGGAAGGGACTCCATTCTCCTCTCTTGCTCTCTGGGAGCAGTGGGCCGTCGACTGCCAATCTGCAGGACCCCCTCCAGCGACAAGATCCCTCACGGGATTTCCGCAGGTGACTCAGTGAAGGCCACTGGCCCGAAGGCTGTGGGACAATCCAGGCGATCAGACACCCAGACGTTGATACGAGGAAACAGCCCAGCAGGAGGTGTTCCCAGCCAAGGTTCCCCCACACCTCCGATAAGGACCTGGACCAGCTCCCCCTCCACGCCCGTACCCGACAGGCTGCTGTGTGCCCCTCCCGGCAGAAGCCGGCAGGGGAGACGCTCAGCCTGCCAGAACCTGACTGTGAAGAGAACGCAGGGAGCTGATGAGAGGACAACCTCACAAGACACAGGCCAGAAGTCTGAGGTCCGAGTGTCCAGGGACGGCTCCTTCCGAGGCTGCTCTCCTTGGCTTGTTGACGGCCGTCTGCGCCCCGCGTCTTCGTGCGGCCCTTCTTCCACGTGTGTTTGTGTCCCCGTTGTCGCTCCTTAGAAGGACACCGGTCACACTGAATCAGGCCCGCGCCCGTGAGTCAGGAGCCACAGATCCCACGGTGTGGCCCAGACAGGGTTTATAAAGGTCTTCGAGTTAGCAGCTGTGATAGACTGAATTGTGTCCCCCTCAAATGCCACATGTGGGCCGGGCACGGTGGCTCAAGCCTCTAATCCCAGCACTTTGGGAGGCCGAGGTGAGAGGATTCCAAGCTCACGGGTTCGAGACCACCCTGGGCAACTTGGCATGACCTCGTCTCTACAGTAAATCAAGAAAAATTAGCCGGGCATGATGGCACATGCCTGCAGTTCCAGCTACTTGGAAGGCTGAGGTGGAAGGATCGCTGGAACCCAGCAGGTCGAAGCTGCAGTGGCCATGAGCATGCCACTGCTCTCCAGCCTGGGCGACAGAGTGAGATTCCAACTCAAAAAAAAAAGCCACATGTTGAAGTCCTAACTCCCAGCACCTCAGAATGAGACTGTATATAGAGATAAGGCCATTCAAGACGTGATGAGGTTAGACTGAGGTTAAGAATGTGGACTCTGATCCAACATGCCCGGTGTCCTTTTAAGAAGAGAAGATTGAGCCGGGCTTGGTGGCTCAGCCTGTAATCCCGCGCCTTTGGGAGACTGAGGTGAGTGGAT
>NW_007252964.1:54868-58602 GCF_000164805.1 Carlito syrichta | reverse complement strand
GAGCCCAGCAGGTCGAGGCTGCGGTGGCCGGGAGTGGCCACTGCACTCCAGTCTAGGCGACAGAGTGAGACTCCGACTCAAAAAAAAAAAGAAGAGAAGATTGAGACACAGATGTGGAAATGCGGAGTCCCCAATCTGAAAGGGCTTACACATAAGGTTCTTTACCTATTCCAAGCACCTGAGGTCCAGCAGGGAAAGACACTGGTTTATGAGAACTTACAGGAGGCATTGATGGTGAAGAATGAACCTGCATCGCGGGAGGCTGGGGTGAGTTTGATAATCGAGCAAGTTAATTATTCAAATTGCTATACAGTGTTTACAATTATAGTAAGAGTGCTACCCACAATGTTCTCAGCTCTGCTGGCTACCTGCACCCCATGACTTATTACTGAGAATAAGCATATCCTGGAGAAACCAACCTTGGCCAGAGGCCACTCCCTGAGGGAGGGGGCAGAAAGAAGCTAGGTATGCAGGGGAGGAGTCTTTGCCGGACAATTTCTCCCAGACAGAGGGAAGACCATGTGAGGACACTGGGAGAAAACAGCCATCTATGAGTCGAAGAGAGAGACCTCAGTGGGAACCAACCCTTCTGACACCTCGATTCCGGACTTCCAGCATCCAGGACATTGAGAAAATAAACTTCTATTGTTTAAGTCCCCCAGTTCATGGTACTGTGTTACCACAGCCCTAGCCAACTCTACTGTGGCTAATTTGTTGCAACTCGAAGACTGCAAGTAGAAGTCCAGACCTCCATTTTCTCTTTAAAAATTAGAAGGCAGCCAGGCTGCTTGGTGGCTCAGCCTGTAATCCAGCGCTTGGGGAGGCTGAGGTGAGTGGGTTGCCTGAGCCCGCGGGTTCAAAACCCACCTGGGCAACTTGGTGAGACCTCATTTCCACAATATATCAAAAAAATTAGCTGGGCGTGGTAGGCTGAGGCGGAAGCCGGAGCCCAGCAGGTCGAGGCTGCGGTGGCCAGGAGCGTGCCACTGCACTCCAGTCCTGGCGACAGAGTGAGACTCCAACTCAAAAAAACAAAACAAAACTAGAAGGCGTGGCTACACCCGGCTCACATTCCCTGCTAGCTGAAGCTGGTATTCACGTCAGCCCTTACACAGGACATCGTCTCTAGCCTGCGTTTCTCACTGACCTTAATTTTCTGGCCGTCACTGGCACATGTGTCTTCAAATCTTGAATACAAGACTGCAGATCCCAGCCACAACCCTCAGGACAGAGATTTTGTTCAACATAGAGGCCCGGTGCCTTTCAGCTCCTAAGTAGTGAGACTTATTTAATGTCACTCTTTCTTACCTACGCAAGAAGGTTGTTGTCATCAATAATAACACTTTCCTTTACTGTTACCATTCGTTGAACACTTGCTATATGCCAACGTGTGTTCAGCACTTTGTACAGACTGTCTTACCGCATTCTCAAAACAACCTGATAAAGGGTTAACATTGTCCTCGTTTCACGGATGCGGAAACCAGAGGCCCCAAATTCTGCACCTATGAAACAGAAGGCCCCTTCTGCTTGAGTTTCCCACCGTGTTCTCACTGACAAAGAAGAGGTGTCGTAGAGCTGAGGAAGTGTCCAGGAGTGAGCGGAAGGTCCCCAGGGCAGAGCCAGCGCCACGCCAACACAGGCCCCAAGGCGCCCGCCCTCCTCTCCTCGTCTCCCACCCTGAGAGGGACACAGCAACCGCCTCGGCGCCCTCTGACTTGCGGATCGGGAGCGTCGCACACCACCTGGCTGCTCCAGAGGGAAATGCCTTTCCCAGGAAAAAAGCTTACGAAGACAGCAGGCCGTGTTCGGCTGCCCCAGACATGCAAACAAATGACAGAAAAGACTCGCCTACGGGAAAAAATCAGGCGCTTCTCTGTCCACTTGGGAAACGAGGCTCGGACCTCCTGCGAGAGCTCGCCCGCCAGCTGCCAGGCAAAGACAGGCAAGCTCTGGCTGCAGGGCGAGACGGGCCGAAAGCCAGAGCCCGGGTGTGAGCCGGGTGACTCCTCTCTAAACCCGTCTCCTTGTGGGCAGCGCGGGGCCACACCGATGGGAGAAGACTCCCTCCCAGCCTGTGTCTCTGAGGCCGCCTGAGCCAAGATGCCGTGGCCTCCCTGAAGGGCCAAAAGGCCGGAAGGGCAGATCGCGGGACTCGCGAGAAGCTCCATGTCCCCAGGGGCACCAGGCGCAGGACACAGCCCCCAGCCCGAGGGGAGCAGCAGTGTGCCTTGAATCTGGAGGGCCTCTCACCCCTTTCTAAGGAGGAGGGTCCCTTTGGGGGTAGGCAGCGCGCCCGTCCCAGGCTCATCCTAAAGCTGAGATCGGCTCTCCTCCAGCCGACTTCCTGAGTTCCCTGAACCTGCCACTGCTGTTTCACACCTCCAAGCCTCCACAGTGGGGACCACTCATCGTTGTGTACCATGGGCTCAGTAGACAGAATCTACATTTTACGAATCAGGACACTGAAGTCTAAGCAAGCTTAAGCAACTTGCCCAAGGTCGTGCAGCAGATCAGTGACAAAGACAGGATTTGAGCTCAGACGCCCTGGCTCTGATGCCTGCTCCCTTGGGCTCTGGCTGTCACACCATCCTCTGCCTCTCCCGCCTGGAGATCCTTTAAACTCAAGTTCAAGCTCTGCCTCCTCTCAGGAGCCTTTCCTGGCTGCCATTCAACAATGTCAACCTAAGGCTCCACACACGGAGGGCTCCTCCCTTGACCGAGAGCCAGGGTCTAAACTCAGATCCACCTGACCCCAAAGCCCTTGATTTTCCACGGGTCCATGTTGCCTGCCTCTGGAGCAAGCAGCTATCAGCTGTCACGACGAGGGACGATTCTGCCTTTGTGGGGCTGCCTCTGCAGCAAGGCTCAGGCCTGGATCTGGGTGCAACAGGCCCACGGGAAGACGCTGAGTGGCAGCTGTGTGGTCGGCCCAGCTTCGTTCATGTGCTCGTTCCGTCAGCAAATGTTCACTGCAGGCCAGGAGCAGGCCAGGTGCTGATCTGGGTTCCAGGAAAACAGTGGAGAACAAAATGCAAGTGTTCCGGCCCTCATGAAGTTTGCCTCCTTCTGAGCAGGAAATGCCAGCTGGATGGTCATGAGGCCTGTGAAGGAAAACGGAACAGGGAGGGCGAGAGGTAAGGAGCAGGGTCACTGTTTCCCACCAGGTGGTCAGGAAAGGCCTTTTCGGTTTTACGGCTTTCGTTCTGTTTTGAGAGGCAGCCTCACGGTCTGTCACCCGGGCTGAAGTGCAGGGAGAGGCTGGCGGCTCGCTGCAGCCTCGACCTCCTGTGCTCGGGCCATCCTTCTGCCTCAGCCTCCTGAATAGCTGGGCCTACAGGTGTGTGCAGCCATGCCCGGCTCACTTTTATTTTAGAAGCAAGGCTTCACGGGGTGGCCCAGGCTGGCCTGGAACTCCTGGGCTCAAGTGATCCTCCTGCCTCAGCCTCCCAAAGGGCTGGGATTTTCTTTTGTTGTTGTTGTTGTTACTGTTTTGAGTTGGAGTCTCACTCTGTTGCCCCGACTGGAGTGCAGTGGCCGCTCCCGGCCACCGCAGCCTCGACCTGCTGGGCTCCGGCGATCCTTCCGCCTCAGCCTTCCGAGTAGTCGGAATTATAGGCATGCGCTACCATGCCCGGCTAAATTTTTTTTTATTTATTGTAGAGATGAGGTCTCGCCTGCCCAGGTGGGTCTTGAACCCGCAGGTTCAGGCAATCCACTCACCTCAGCCTCCCAAA
>NW_007252964.1:53395-54623 GCF_000164805.1 Carlito syrichta | reverse complement strand
GCCACTGCACTCCAGTCTGGGCGACAGAGTGAGACTCCAACTAAAAAAAAAAAGATTAAATGCCTCACCTTGTGGAGAAATCGTCAGGTAAACTGTAAAGTGCTGAGCAAACCTGAGGTGTCCCTATCTCCTCCCAATGGCTTAGGATATTAACTTTGTCAAAATATATTTTCATGTCAGCTGAGGTAAAACCTCAGAAAATTAGTAACTTGAAGGATAAAAAACTTCTCCCACCTGAGGCAGCAGGATCATCTGAGTTCAGGAATTTGAGACCAGACTGGGCCAAACAGCAAGACCCCATTTCTACAAAACCTTTCTTTTTTTAAATTAGCCTACATGGAAGGCTGAGCTCAGAAGTTCAAGGCTGTGGTGAGCTATGATCACACCACTGCACTCCAGCCTGCGCGACAAAGTGAGACCCTGTCTCAAAAATAAAGGAATAAGAATATTAATCTTGAGGGCAATAATAGTTTTTAACAATTAAAAAAAAAAAAAAAAACCAAAACAACAAGTACTACCTCCATGCACCCCTCTTCTGTGCCTGGCCCATTTACGTATATATTAGATCCATTCGCAGTGACCCTTGTGGGGTGCGCATTAGCATTTTCATTTTATAGATGGGAAACCACACCTCAGAGGGGTTAAGTAACCTGTCCGAGGATACACAGCAGACAAAGAAGCCACTGGGAAGATTCGAATTCATGTTAAAAATCAGATGATCCTGCTGCCTCAGGTGGGAGGTGGGTGCTTCCTACTTTCTGTATCCCGTTCTCTGAGGTTCCAGAGGGGACTTCCTCGGCCATCTATCATCTGCAAACCGGTCGCTGTCATGAAAGGAAGCGATGGGACATGCAAAACGGGCTGGAGGAATGTACTCAGAACTGGAGGAAAGGAAGGCTGCCTTGAGGGGTGACTCCATTGCTGAACTTTGAAAATAAGCCAGAGGCAATTCAGAGAAAGGGGAAGGAGGGACTTCAGGGTGAGAGGCCCCCGGAGCAATACACCTAAGGAAGAACAGCACCCGGAGGCTCCGAAACAAATCCCGCCATCCGCCCCTGGCAGACCCATTTCCGTGCCTGGACAGTGAGGAAAGCCTGGGGGAAAATGCACTCCCTTCTTCTCGTGGTCTTGCCTTTGACACCTGTTGGCACACACCTGTTGTCCCACCTGCGCAGAAGGCTGAGCTGACCTCTTCTTTACAAAAAGGAAGGGAAAAAGGGAGGGGGGA
>NW_007252964.1:45407-53368 GCF_000164805.1 Carlito syrichta | reverse complement strand
TGTCCTCCCCAAAACCTGCAACTGGGCAACACAGTGAGCTCTCTTCTTTACAAAATAGAAGGCAGAAGCCAGGCACGATGGCTCCACCCGCACTTTGGAAGGCGGAGGCGAGAGGACTGCCTGAGCCAGGGGGTTCGAGACCAGCCTGGGCAACTTGTCAAGCCCTCGTCTCCATAATAAGTTCAAAAATGAGCCGGGCATGATGGTGCGCACCTGTCGTTCCAGCTACCTGGAAGGTTGAGACAGAAGGACGGCCTGGGCCCAGCAGGTGGAGGCTGCAGTAGCTGTGAGTGTGCCACTGCACTCCAGCCTGGGTGACAGAGTGAAACTGATTCAAAAAAGAAAGAAAAAGGAAAGGAGAGGAAGGAGGGAAGGGTGTCCCCCCCAAACCTGCAGCATCAGCGAGGCCCGGGAGCTTATTAGGGACACGTCCTCAGCCCCCACCCAGACCTCCTGCCGGAGGGGCCCCTGCGATCCGTGTTCCAACAAGCCCTCCCAGGGATTCTGTTTGCTGCCTGCTGCTTCAGGCGAGGTGCTCTGACCAACAACATTCACGTCACCAGTGGAAGGGTTAGGAGTGCAGACTCTGGCCCCAGCCCAGACCCTCCGAGTCATAATCTGCATTTCACAAGGTCCCCAGGGAGCCCTGCATGCATAACATCTGAGAAGTACAGCCCTGGGGCTGGGTGACACCTGAGCCCTGAGTGACACGTCCTTGCAGCTATTCAGCACCGCTGGAACTCCCAACCTTTCATTTCTTTTTCTTGAAAACCTCCGCGGGAGGGGAGCCCGTGGGGCTCGCTAGGGCTGGGAGACCCTTTGACCCTTCCCCATCTCCTGATAAGGACTCGGGGCAGGGGGCGCTGGGGCAGCCCTCTCCCGAGGAGGCGAAGGCGCTTCCCTCCAAGGGCAGGAAGCCAACCCGTGTATCTGCCAGCCTGGCCCAGGAATGTCCCCCTCGCGGAGCCCCTGGCACCGGGGAGAAATTCCTCGCAAATTCCACGGCCACCCCAAGCCGGCGCGGAAACACAGGCACGGCCCAAGGTAGGGCGGCCAGGCTCGAAATTAGCTCAAAACAATTACCAGCCAACATGTGTTTCCCATGAATGGTGCAAGTGTTAAAATGGATTTAATTTTCTTTTGTAAACAAAGAGGCCCATCCAGACCGGCCTGTTTATCTCCCCGGGAGAGATGAAAGTGTTTCATCTGCCAGTAGCCTCTGCCCGCGTGGAGGCGGGGGGGCGCGCTCTGCACCCCATGTGTTCCCTATCTTGTAATCCAAAGCCGCCTTTCCCATGTGGAACTGTTTGAGCACCATGAGGGCTCTTCTCAAAGTCTTACTCCTGGTTATCTGAAAGAGCACTGCCCCTTTTCTCCTCTTAAACATATTAGCGATTCATAAACAGCAAAATTAGTCTGCGCGGGCTGGTAGAGGTATTCATCCCGGTGGCGCCTGCCTTCCTGGGCCGGGAGTTAAAATAAATCACGGCTGTCACAATGGAATTCGGGCCTAAAAGTCACCTGTGGGATCCCCGCCGCCCCTCCCCCGCTCCCCCGGGCCGCCAGCGCACCAGGATCAAAGCTGTCTTCCTCACTCCGGCTGAGGGGGCAGAGGAGCTGGGAGGAGGGAGGAGAGGAGGACAAAAGGGGGGGGAGCCAAAGGATCACCCCAGAAGGCAAACCGAACCGGAAAGTTAAGGTCTCTGCTCTGTTGTTGAAACTGGACGCACAGAAGGACAAGGCCGACTTGGCATCTTGGTGTTTCTCAAGCAAAATATGATTAGCCACTTCATTACGAAAAGTTGTTTCCACTTAACCTCTTTGTGCCGGCATCCAGAACTCGGTTTTTTTTTTAACTACAAATTTAATAAATTCCAACATGCCCAAACTTCCTGACGTCCACTGTCCACCGCTGGTGTCTCTGGAAACTTCAATCGTGGGAGATAACCGGCACGGTCTGCCCTGCCTACCTTCACGGCTCAGGCCGTAATCCAGGATCAGGCAAAGAGGCTTTCATCTTCGGAGCACTTAAGTTAATTACATGGAGGCCGGCGGAGGCCCCAAGCTGGTTCTGCGCACAGCCCTCCTGAAGCCAGACATCATAGGATCCAGATGCAGGCCCTTGGCAACTTAAGCCCAACAAATTTCCTTTGTCAAGAAACGCAAACAGCCAAATGCTGGAGCTTGAGCTACTTCCGTAAGTCAACCTCTTTCGGGGCGAAGCTCTCAGAGCTCAGGCCCGAAGCCCAGGCCAGGAGCCGTGAAAATGTGCCCACGGCCAGGGCCTTACCGGTTCCCAAGAGGGCCGTGGGTTGCTCAATTTTGTGTTGGACTGGTTGCCGATCAAAATGCATGGATGGACCAGGTGTGGTGGCTCACACCTGTAACCCCAGCACTTTGAGAGGCTAAGGCGGGAGAGCTGTTTGAGCCCGGGAGTTCAAGACCAGCCTGGGCAACACAGGAAGACGGCTTCTCTACGAAAAAATAAAAATAAAAAAACTGGCCGGGAGGCTGAGGTGGACCCCAACTCAAAAAGAAATGAGAAGTTGCCCTCCCCTCTCTGACTCCTTGTGATCTGCCCCGGCTCCAACCGCCCCTCTTCCAGGCCCCTCCGAGGATGTCCTCATCCCCCGTTTGGGGATGTCTGTCCTCTGTCCCCACTGAGCACGGCACGTCCCACACTTATTTTCTGGGCTCTTCGCTGTAGGGCAGCCTCCTTCCCCAGCTCCATGTTCCAGGCTCCACCAGAGGGACTGCGGTGGCCTCTCCCTCCGCTCCTGCCCTCTGGGGTGGCTTGGACTGGGTGGCCGGACTCTGGGGATGGCAGAGGAAGCCCACCGGCTCGGCACAAGTGAGACCCCTTCGCCTATATAAGCCACAGAGCTGGCATCCTGGCTCTGTCTGGCCGACTTAAGTGCATCAGAGCTCAGCTGGCCTCAGAGGCGAGGGTGTGCTTGGTCAGCATGGCATTGGTTGAATTCTGAGACCCCCGGAAGACAGGTTCAAGCCCGACCTGTGGCCCCTGTGAACATCACCTGACGGGGAAATAGGCCCTTTGCAGATACAAGCGACTTAAGACGAAGCCCCGCAGGGTGAGGATGGGCCCTCAGCCCGTGACCAGCATCCTGATAAAAAGAGCAAGGTTTGGACCCGGAGAGAGACACACACAGGAAAGAAGGCGTGTGGGAGGGAGGCAGGACGGAGTGCTGCGGCTGCCGGCCCGGGACCACCAAGGACTCCCCGAGGCACCGGAGGGTGGAAGAGGTGAGAAGGGGGGAGGGAGGGCGGCCCCGACAACATGGATTTCGGACTGCCACCCTCCGGGACTGTGGGGGACACATTTCTGTTGTTTCAAGCCACCCAGGGAGTGGTACTTTGTACAGCAGCCACGGAAAACTGCCACACCGCCTAAAACCTCGGCAAGAATCACCTGCCCGTGTCTTCCTAACTAGACTCCGAGCATCGGCAGAGAGAACGATGTATCTCCCTCACTCGTTGCGAAGATCATGGCTGGCAGCCCTGTAACCAGGCATTTTAACAGAAGAAAAGTGTGAAGATTTACCTCATGTAAGTTTTATGTGACACGGAAGCCTCGGAAATAAAGACCTAAGACCCAGGAATGGGCGAACGGCGTTTTTATGCTTAGGTTTGGTGAAGACCCAACAGTCATGGGAATGAACAAACGGAGGTATCACCTCGCGGAAATAAACTACAGGGGACTCGGCTAGGCCTGTCTGTGCAGATTCTTCTGGGCCTCGCGGTGTCTTCATTTCTTCCCTCCAGGTACAGGGCAGGACACCGGTCGCATGAAGATCTTCTGGTTTTGATCTGTTTTGCGGCAGCGTCTCACTCTGCGCCCGGGCCGGAGTGCGGTGGTGGGGTCGCAGCCACAGCAGCCTCAGATTCCCGGGCTCCAGTGAGCCTCTTGCCTCAGCCTCTCGACTTGCTGGGGCTCCAGGCACTGGCCGCCACACCTGGCTCACCTTTAAAGCATGTTTCGCAGAGATGGGGTCTTGCTATGTGGCCCAGGTTGGTCTCGAGCCTCCAGCCTCCAGCGATCCTCCTGCCTCAGGGCGGGGATTACAGGCATGAGCCAGCACGCCCAGCCTCACATGAGGGTCTCTTGGCCTCCTTTCAGAGGCAGTGGGTCAGATGATTCTTTTATGGTCAGCTCTCACACAGGAAGGCGGGAGAGGGTCCGAGAGCAGCCTTCCCGCTCCTTCTGTTGTCTCAGTTTCAGGGTGCAATGTTTTGGGGTGGCATGTCCTGTACACCATCGGCATCGTGGAGTGTGGGGACAAGGACTTCCATAGTTTGGCCTGCTCTCTTCACTGTCACACAGTAGGGCTTCAGTCTGAGCCGCACCACCCACACAAGCTCAGCCGGACACACGGTTTGCAGCCTCAACCACGAGCACCTGGCTGGCCCCGCCCACGAGTCCCCTGCTGCCTCTTGGATGTCATCAGTGGCCTCCATGCCACTTCCTCTAAGCCTTGGCTACTTTGGATCTTTGCAGGTCACCAGCCCTAGGTGAGGCTGTTCTCTGTCTCTGTCTCGCCCACCCCTCCTCCATACCTGGCCTGCTGTCACTCAGCTTTAAGGACCCAACTCAAGGGTCCCTGCTTCCAGACTCCAACAGCGCCTCCCGGAACCTCGTCCAGCCTGGCCCAAGCTTCCCTGTGTTCCCACAGCCCCCCACATAGCCCTGTCACACGGTACCATCACTGTCCATGCCCAGGATTCAATAACACCCACCGGGAGCAGGTGTCACGAGCCCCCGCCTCTGGGCACCCAGCACCCTGCCAGCCCACAATGCATGGGATGCGTGTAGAATAAATAAATGACCTGACAAACACCTGTGTGCATCTCGGTGCCCTCCCCAAATGTACTCTCCACACCAAACTCAGCTTCACCTCAAAGCTCACAGCCTCCACAGAGGAACAGAAATAAGAAAAGGAAAAAAAAGCATAGCCTGCTGTCCCCTAAGAGAGCAAAGACAAATCAAGAGGAAAATATCAGCCAGGCTCGGTGGCTCAGCCTGCCATCCCAGCACTATGGGAGGCCGAGACGAGTGGATTGTCTGAGCCTGAGGGTTCGAGACCCACCTGGGCAACTTGGAGAGACCTCCTCTCTACAATAAGTCAAAAACAAGCCAGGCATGGTAGCGCACGCCTGTAGTCCAGCTACTTGGAAGGCCGAGGCGGAAGGATCACCAGAGCCCAGCAGGTCAAGGCTGCAGTGGCCGGGAGCAGCCACTGCACTCCAGTCTGGGAGACAGAGTGAGGCTCCAACTCAAAAAAAAAAAAAAAGAGGAAAATACCTGTGACTTCCCGAAGCCAGACTCCCTTTAAGCCAGACCTGAAGCATGTGTATGGTGTGTGCATGTACGCTGGAGGACATGTCCTCTCTTGTGGGTTTCCAAGCCCCCTTACCAGCCTGCGCTCTTGACTGTTTGCTTTCTCCTGAGCAGACAGTGTCGCTGGCAGGAACAGAGATACAATTAATTCTCCGAGGGCAGATGACTTGGGAGGACCAAGAGCGACACACCGGAGAACGTCGTAACATGGATGCTGGGTGGAAAATTCCAGATCCAGACTGGCGTTTAATTTACAGTAGGATATCACTGGGTCCAGAATCTAAGAAGAATCTTTCTTAGAGCTCAACTGCCCATCACTTAAATCCCCCGTGACCGCAAACCACCACGGAGGGGAAGTTGGAACAGGCAGTGTTCTTGCGGCACAAGAGTCACACTTTCTCTTTTTTTGAGTCGGAGTCTCACTCTGTCGCCCAGGCTGGAGTGCAGTGGCCTGCTCCCGGCGACTGCAGCCTCGACCTACTAGGCTTAGGCGATCCTTCCACCTCAGCTTTCCAAGTAGCTGGAATTACAGGCATGCACCACCATGCCCGGCTCCTTTTTTGGTCTGCTGTAGAAATGAGGTCTCACCAAGTGGCCCAGGCTGGTCTCAAACCAGTGGGCTCAGGCAATCCTCTCACCTCGGCCTCCCAAAGTGCTGGGATTATAGGCGTGAGCCGCCATACCCAGCAAGAGTCACAGTTTCTTTCATGTGGAACTTTTTGCCCAGTCTCTGACGTGCTGCTCTCGTTTCCCCTCCTCTGGCAGGTCTCAGCTCAAAGTCGCCTCCTCAGGGGGCCTTTGTGCTCAGCCCCTCCTGCAGGCCCCGTGTGCATGGCAGTTCCTAGGAGAGGGGCTGCATCTGCCCTGGCCACACGGTACCCTGGCACGCAGCACCACACCCGCACAGAGCGGGCTCTCAACATCCACGAAGTTAAACGGCATGGCACCCAGACAGCGAAGCCTCTCCTGGCCAGCCCGGGTTCAGTGAAAGGCCCATACTGGCCCGAGGATAGAAACCAAGTGTCGCCAACCATGCAGGTTTGATGGCTCTCAGGCAGACAGACCCGGGATAATAGTAGTTCCCCTGGCCCTCCGGAGCTTTGCTGAAAAATCAGCCTGCAAAAGGCAGGTGAATTGGAGAAAAGGAAGATTCATTTAACGCGTATACACATGAAGTCCTCAGAGCAAAGACCCAAAGATACAGAGGAAATTTGTCCATTTCTATGCTTAGATCTTACAAGGTATGGCCGGCCGTGTAGAGTTGTGACTGGATGAAAGGATAGGGTCTAGCACCCAGTAGACCCAGTACGGCCTGTCTGCCCAGATTCTTCCTGACCCCTCTGAGTGGCTTTCCTTCCTCCGGGCTGTGGGGCAGGACATCCTCTGGCATGAGGGTCTGACAAGTCGAATGAGGCAGGTCAGAGAATTTCTCTGTGGCCGGTTTTTCCGCAGAAAGTTGGAGGGAAAATGAGGGTGGTCTTTTCGGCTCTACAGTTGGCCTGGGGGCCAAGGGGGCGTGGCACCCGTGACCCACCGTGGGGAGGGGGGAGGCTCGTTTCCACGGCCAGCCTCCAGGGAGGACGGGACTGGGAGACAGGAGGGCAGGGAGTCCGAAGGACGCCGCTTGGTCCTGAGGCTGCTTCTGAGGCCTTCGTGCGAGCCCGGCAGCGGCTCAGTAGGATGGAGGCCCACTCGGCCTCATCAGGGATCCCCACTCCCTCTGTCTCCTTGCTCTGCCCGGCAGGAATCCCCCACCCCACGGCCCAGGATGGCTCCTTCAGCTCCTGCCCAAACGTCGAGGCTCCAGCCAGTGGAAAGAAAGGGGACAGGGAAAGCCCAGGCCCTGCGAGTGGCCCATGTCGCGTCTGCTCCCAGCCCCCTGGCCAGAACTGGATCCCGTGGCCACAGCTGGCTGCAAGGGACTCTGGAAAGAAGGCACTGGCTGGGTGGTCCCGTGCCGGTGAAGAGCCCCACTGCTGTGGCAGAAGGAAACAGTGCACGTGAGGGGACAGTGGGCCGACTGCCCCCTCCAGGGACCATCCTGAGTAACCCTCACTGTCCCTTCCGATCAGCATGTCTCTAACCCATCGCCGCCACCCTCTCCAGGCCAGTCTGCCGCCTGAGAGTTCACGTGGTACAACCCTGCCCTTGGCAGTTTGGAAACACACATCGAAATTGCAAATTCATAACAACCTTTGACACACAGCTTTATTATTATTATCGTTATGATAATTATGATTTAAAGAGAGAAAAATTTCACTATGCTGCCCAGGCTGGTCTCAAACTCTTGGGCTCGAGCAATCCTCCCACCTCAGCCTCCCGAACCCTGGAAGTACAGGCATGAGCCTGTAATCTGGGAATGTGTGCTACCATGTGGCTGTGTGCAGGCACAACACTGCTATCCGTTATGGGACACCGTGTTATTCGTTGCAGTTTTTTTTTATGACAGGGCACAACTGGAAACAACCCAGTATCCACACATGTAGGGTGGGGAATAAGTCAAGATGCACCTGGACATTGATACCCTACCTACTACTTTAAAAAAGAAAAACAGCCGGGCTCGGTGGCTCAGCCTGTAATCCCGCGCCTTTGGGAGGCTGAGGTG
>NW_007252964.1:43124-45042 GCF_000164805.1 Carlito syrichta | reverse complement strand
GCCCAGCAGGTCAAGGCTGTGGTGGCCAGGAGCAGCCACTGCACTCCAGTCTGGGTGACACAGTGAGACTCCAACTCAAAAAAAAAAAGAAAAACAGCAAAAGTTGGGAGCAGTGGCTCATACCTGTAATCTCAGCACCTTGGGAGGCCAAGGCGGGAGGATCGCTTGAGCCTAGGAGTTCGAGACAAGCTAGGGTGATATCGGGAGACCCCCATCCCTACAGAAAATAAAAACAACTACCTGGGCATGGTGGCACACGCCTATCGTTCCAACTACTCAGGAGGTTGAAGTGGGAGGAGCCCTTGAGCCCAGGAGTTTGAGGCGGCTGTACTCCAGCCTGGGCAACAGAGTGAGACCCTGTCTCAAATAAATGAATGAATGAATGGATGAATAAAATCAAATGTGTTCTCATGTGAAAGGATCTTCGAGAGGTACTGATAGAAGGAAGATCCCCGGTTTCCAGGGGGGTCAGGACGTAGGGATTGACTCTGACAGCTTGAGGGTTCTGTCTGCGGCAACGAAAGCACCCTCAAATTAGACAGTAGTCATGGCTGCACAACCTGTGGATATGCTAAAGCAGCATTGAACCGTGCACTTAAAAAGGCTGAATGTTTTACTGTTAGGCAAATTTTTTAAAAGCTGGGGTAGAACAAGGCCATGTTTTGTGTAAGCAAGATGAATCCAAATCCTCTTCCACGATTGCTCCACTTCAGCTCTGAAGGGTGCGGGAAGCCTGCAACCCGGGAGACCATGGAGCTGGGCGTGGGGCGTCGAAGAGATGTTTCGCCATTTCCTTTCTAGAGCTGTTGGTTTGTGAGCCACGCAATCGTCTTGTTGACTTAAATGTTTGCATGAAAGAAGCAGACAGGCTGGGTGCGGTGGCTCAGCCTGTCATCCCAGCACTTTGGGAGGCCAAGGCGAGTGGATTGCCTGAGTTCACGGGTTCGAGACCCACCTAGGCAACTTGGCGAGACCTCAGCTCTACAATAAATCAAAAATTAGCCGGGCAGGGTAGCGTGTACCTGTAGTTCCGGCTCCTTGGAAGGCTGAGGAGGAAGGATGGCCAGAGACCAGCAGGTTGACGCTGGGGTGGCCGTGAGCGTGCCGCTGTCCTCCAGCCTGGGTGACACAGTGAAGCTTCAATGCAAAAAAAAAATAAAAAAGAAAGAAAGAAACAGACTCAGTCATGGCTCCCCAGCTCCAGGATCGAGTCTGAGCTCCCGACGCCCCAGCACAGCCTGGTCTCCGCACAAGCCCCATCCCCTCTGAAGGGCCCCCGCCAGCCACAAGTAAAGCCACATCCCCTCCCTTTCCTGGAAAGGGGCCTAAACCCGGCCCCCACCAAAATGGCGACCCAGCAAACTAAAATGGCGACTGAAACGGTGCCTTCTGGGTTCTTCCTCCGCGCCCTTTCCCGCGCCCGCGAAAAATCCACCCACCTAAATGAAGCTCTGCCAGTCGACCTATAAACGACTGACAGGTCGCCCCAAGCCCCTATAAAGGCCGCCATGCCCTTGCCTCGGGGCTACAGCTTGACCCTCAGGTCCTGTAGCCCACCGCACTCAACTCATTAAATCCTTTGGCCTTAACGGGTGTTGAGTCTCATGTGCGCCACCGTCTTTCATTGGTGCCGTGGCTTGGATCGGGTTCCTCTTGCCCTCAGGCGAGACCCCGTTCCAGCACCTTAAGGCCTTTGCCCACTTTCTCGAACGCCAGCGCTGCATCCATCACCGGCCCTCGGATTGGTAAGTGTCCCCTAAACGGAAAATCTAAAACCTTGCCTGGGATAACCGGAGGAAACTGACTGTCGATCGTCCAGCAGCCCCTTCGGTCCCAGGCAAGGGGGGCGCCACACCCTGCCTAGGTCTTTAAGGCCACAGCGGACCCCTACCGATTTTCCCCTCCCTCAGCCATCAGG
>NW_007252964.1:40630-43031 GCF_000164805.1 Carlito syrichta | reverse complement strand
CTTCAGTACCCAAGATTGGCCCACCTATCGCTTAGACAACCAAAATAAGTGGCCCCCTTATGGGTCCCTAAACCCCGACATTATACGGGACCTCTATAACCTGCGAGCATTCAAAACAGTGGGCAGAGATTCCCTATGTCCAGTCTTTCTCTCTACTCCGGGAACACCCTCGTCTCTGGTTCCGAGGTAAACCGGTTCACCTCCTCGTGGCTGCAAAGGGCCCCTCTCTCCTGCTTACGCCGCCACCTCCCTCCTCCGTCTCTGACTTCGACCCAGCAGATGAACCTCCTCCCTATCGACAACCCCATCCGCCCCCGCAGCCTCCTCCCCCGTCCACCCCTGCCGTCCCTAATCTTTACCCACCCCTCCCTCCATTTCCCGCCACCCCGTGCAGCCCTCCTGTTACCCGCACCAAGACAGCCCTGGCCACCCTCACTCCTCTCCGCGAGGTGGCAGGGGCTGAAGGCACTGTTCGAGTTCACATCCCATTCTCTATCTCAGACCTGTCCCAGGTAGAAAAACGCCTCAGGTCCTTCACAACTAATCCAACCACTTACATCAAGGAATTCCAATACCTCCTCCAGGCCTATAGCCTCACCTTTCACGGCATCTACATGGCTCTCTCCAACACCCTACTCCCGGAAGAGCGCAGAATAGTGTGGGAACAGGCTAGAGCATATGCAGATGAGGTCCATCGGACCTGCCCAGCACACCCCTCAGGGCAGTGGCAGTCCTGGACCAGGACCCTGGCTGGGACTATACCTCCCCCAATGGCCTCGGTGCCAGAGATCAGTTCTCTACCTGTCTCGTTTCCAGGTTGAGGCGGGCAGCACAAAAGGCTATTAATTTTGAAAAACTCCAGGAAGTGGTCCAAGACAAAGGCGAAAACCCTTCCTCCTTCCTTGATCGCCTTACCAAGGCCCTCCAACAATTTACTAATTTAGACCCAGAAACCCCAGACAGCCGTCAACTCCTTGTGATTTACTTCTTCTCCCAAAGCTACCCTGACATTAAAGCTAAATTTAAAAAGCTAGACCAAGGGCCCCTTACACCCCAAAATGAGGTTTTGGCTGCCGCCTTCAAGGTATACCACAACCAGGACAAAAAGGCTAAGCGGCAAAAATACCAAATGCTGGCTCAGGCTCTTCGCGGGACAGAAACCGGCCCTCACAGCAGTAGAGGAGGCATCCAGAACAAATGCAACCCTCCAGGGCCCTGTTTCAAATGCGGCAAGGAGGGACACGGCGTGAGCCTGCCCTAACCCTAAACCTCCATCGAAGCCTTGCCCCAAATGCAATCTTCCAGGACATTGGGGGTGGACTGCCCCAGCCCCCAGAGAGGAGCAGGGTCAGCCCCCAACTCCACCCTGGACTTACTGGGCGTGGCCACTTTGGAATGACGGGGCCCTGGGTTTCCCCACCTGAGGCATATCTCAAATGCTCAGGAGCCTAGGGTCAGAATTACGGCTGACGGACGTCCCATCCTCTTCCTGCTAGACACTGGAGTCACCCTTTCTGTCCTGCGGGAGTTCTGGGGACCAACCTCACCATCCCGGTCTCCAGTAGTCGGGGTAGGGGGCCAAACCTTCATCCCACGCACAACTCCTACGCTAACGTGCACATTTGCCAGCGTCCCATTTACCCACTCCTTCCCGGTCATGCCTCAGTGCCCTACACCCCTTATGGGGAGGGACATCCTGGCTAAGTTTCAGGCATCCATCACCTTCAACCCCAGCGCTGCCCTCACCAACCCACTACCGACAACTTCCTTACTTCTCCTTTTGGCCTCTAGCCCCAGGGCCCCCGCCCCACAACCTGCCTCGCTCCCTCCCTTGCTCGCCTCAGCGCTTAACCCACTAGTCTGGGACGTCCACACCCCTTCACTGGCCCAGTGCCCGCCCGTTCACATCCAGTTAAAGGACCCGTCCACTCAGCCCAGTCAGCCACAATACCCTCTCCCCAGGGCCAGTCTGCTAGGTCTGCAGCCTGTCATAAGTACCCTACTGTGCAAGGGATACTTAAGGCCCCCCAACTCGCCATACAATACTCCCATCTGGGCCGTGAAAAAGCCCGACGGAACCTACCAGCTAGTCCAAGACCTTCGACTAGTAAATGCAGCCGTTCTCCCCATTATAGACCTTAAAGATGCATTCTTCACCATTCCCTTGGCAGCTGAGTCCCAGGACATTTTCGCGTTTACTCGAGCCGACCCTACTTCGCGTCACTCTCAACTGCTCACATGGACGGTCCTCCCACAGGGATTTCGGGACGGTCCCCATCTGTTCGGCCAGGCTCTAGCGGCCGACCTCAAACTTCTGTCACTCCCCAAATCCACTCTCATTCAGTATGTAGATGACCTTCTCTTATGCAGCCCCTCTATAACTGACTCCCACACAGACACT
>NW_007252964.1:29119-40276 GCF_000164805.1 Carlito syrichta | reverse complement strand
TAAGGGCCTCAAAACACTCCCTCCCGGTCGGGTCCTATCCCTTCTGGTTTTCTTTGTCCAGGATCTCTCTATCTCCTTCCGAACTTGCGTACTCCTTCACCCAGCCACATTACTCCCCTCCTCTCCTGTGGACACCCCAATCCATAAATGCGTCGAAGTCCTCGAGTCCCTACTTCCTTGTCCAGTACATATTCAGGAAGGACCTTTATCCGAGCCCTCCTATGTATGGTTCACAGATGGAAGCTCATATATACATGAGGGTCTCAGGTAGCAGGATACGCCATCACCTCTGTCACTGATGTCATCGAGGCTAATCCCCTCCCGCCCCACACCACCAACCAACAGGCAGAACTCACAGCAGTCATTTGAGCATTCCAACTGGCGGCCGGACACTCTCTGTCACTTTACACCGACTCCAGATATGTCTTTCATATCCTAGTTTCACACTCAGCCATCTGGCAGGAACGGGGGTTATTAACCACCAAAGGTTCGGCCATCATAAATGCTAAGCTCATTTCCGACCTCCATCAAGCCTCCTTGCTCCCCACGGCCATAGGCATCTCACACTGTAAAGCCCACCAGGTCGATTCATCTTTTATCACCCAAGGAAACTCGCGAGCCGACAGGGCGGCTCGCCAAGCGGCTCTAAAACCCCTTCCTACCATACTCGTCAGCGCCTCCTCCCCACCAGGCGAACACACGTGTGAAGTCCCACAACTATCCGATCTCATACCCTATCTACACTCAATTTTCCACCCAAACCCAGCGGCTCTCACATCATTTCTTAAAACCTTCTTCCACCTTACTCCTGAACATACAAAACTCATACACACCCTTTCCTCTCAATACTCTACTTGCCACCGAATGAATCCTGGTACCCCCTTAAAGCCCGGAACGTTCCCCACTCACCAGGCTAGGAGGAGCTCCCTGGGTCAGACTGGCAAGTGGATTTCACCGTCTGACCCCCTGTCCGTAGCATCAAATACCTTCTGGTTGACACCTTCTCCGGGTGGGTTGAGGCCTATCCCACCGAAATAAGCGGGCTGCTATGGTGGGATCTATCTTAGCCAACCACATCATCCCCTGGTTCGGGGTCCCCTTCTCCCTTCAGTCAGATAATGGGCCTGAATTCACCTCACAAGTCGTTCAGTCTCTAACGGCGGCCCTCAACATCAAACGGCACTTTCCCATTCCCTACCACCCACAATCATCAGGAAAGGTTGAACGAACTAACCGCACACTAAAGGATGTCCTCACCAAACTCTCCCTCGAACTCCACCAGGACAGGGTCCCCCTCCTTCCCCCAGCTCTCTTCTGCGTCCGCGTCCTCCCTGAAAGGCCCACTCAGCTTTCACCCTTCGAGGTCCTGTATGGCAGACCTGCACTTCACTTCCTCCTGGCATTCCAACCTCTCCACCTCACGTCCCCCTTCACATAACCTAGCCCCTCCTGTCCTTCATCCGTTCCACCATCTGGCAATATCAAGATCTCCTTTTGCCCGCTCCCACAGAAACACATGATCCAAAGCCTCTCACCCTGGGACAATGGGTTTTCTTCTCGGACCCAGAAACCAGAACTCGCTTCCAACTGAAACGGCAAGGACCCTTCCAACTGGTCCTCTCCACCCCTACAGCAGCCAGGCAGCTCATAACAAAGGAGAGCTCAGTCCCTGGATTCACGCTTCTCGCCTCAAACCAGCTAAACTGCCTCCCTTTACCACTTCCTCCACAGAGCCGCCGACCTTTTCTTGCTCCACAATTCCAGGCCGGCCTCTCAAACTCCGAGCATCCTGTGTCGCTCGCTCCCCCGCCCTGCCCGTCATCCAGGAAAATCCCACATCACCACAAGACGCGAAGGTTGCCGCCTGCACTCAACAACTACCCTCCGCCAGATAGTCGTCGATTTCGTCCTTCCTTTAATAATAACGCTACCTTTCCTTCCGCTCTTTCTTTTCCTCCTCCTTTCACGTGACTGCACGTAAGTGCTGCTCCTTGGCACGAGTTACTCAGTCCCCTCCTCTGCTCACTGTCAACAGGACCCAACGTGCTCATCGCCTTCCTCCTCGCCGTCGTCTTTCAAGCCAAGCCCCCTACCCTGTCCGTCCTCCGTTACCGGTTTACCATCCGCGAGCTTCACAAGGCCAGCGGGATAGATACGGTCAAGGACTTGGACACACAATCGTGCCCTATAAACAACTGCTCGAAACCTATTTCCCTCAGCGTAAAGTCCTCAATAAGCTTGGCAGACGCTCACTGGCCCTTTCTAGGCTTACTGGAAGACCAAACTCGCGACTATCGTAGCTGGTGGCCAGACAAATACGATGGCTGTCCCTCTGGGTCATGCAGGATTCACGATGCCGATGAATCCATCAGCAGGAAAGCCTGGGGGGGCCGAGCTTCCTTGTTCCCCACTACGTAGGTGGACATTCTGGGCGTGGAGGCCATTTTTCTCACTTCACTTTCGACATCCCTGACCCAACTGCCGACCTCTGGAAAGACCTCACATACGGGGCTGTCTACCCACAAGACTGGTGCGCCCACCCCCCGGGCGCCTGTCCATCCCTCGCTCCACCTTTGCCCCTTCCGTCACGTATCAGTGCTGGAGCACATAAAGACCCAGGAACAACAGCTCCTGGCAGCGGTAAACCCTTTGCCCCCTTCCTCAGAAGACCACCTCTCCCTACAACCCTCCCAGCATCTCCCTTCTTGGCTTACTATACTAGGCCACACCCTCCGCTTCTTAAATCGGTCCTTCCCTTCTCTTCCCTCCTCACCGTGTTTTCTTTGTGCCTCATGACAACAACCTCTGCTGGCTGCCGTCCCACTTCCTGCCTCACCCAACAGTAATAATCCCGTCAACCTGTCTTCCACCGGAGAGGCCATCACCAAACCTCACGTTCCACTTTGGGAAGTGGCATCCAACTCCTCTTACCTCTGTACTGGTCCGTCCAACGTCCCCACTCTATTCAAATAGCCCTCTCTGTTCAACCACTGTAAACTTGACAAACGGACACTTCCTCCCACTCGGCCTCTTCTTATGGTGCAACGGTACCCTCCTCTCCCAGGCCTCCAATCTCACCTCCCCCTGTATAGTTGTTACACTAATCCCACAGCTCTCTCTCTACTCCATTGCCGACCTCCAGGCCCTCTTGACTCCCAAAAACCGATGCAAGAGGGCTGTCTTCCTTCCAGTCATGGTAGGATTGGCCCTGACTTCCGCAGTCACCTCCATAGGTCTATCAGGAGGGGCTCTCGGCTACTCACTATGGACCATGGAAGACTTACAAAACAAAGTCCAGTGAGCTTTAGACACCACCTCCAATTCTCTCCAATCGTTGCAAAGACAGATAACAAGTATAGCACCAGTAGCCCTCCAAAATCGTCGGGCTCTAGATCTTCTAACAGCCAAAAGGGGAGGCACTTGTCTTTTCCTCCAAGAGGAGTGCTGTCATTACATTAACGAGTCAGGAATCGTTGAACAAAACATTAATAAGCTACACCACCTCTCCTCACAGCTCCAAAGGGCAAAATCTTCACAAGTCGGTAGCCTGGTACTAAGCTCCCTCCTCACCGGGCTTTTGCCCACCGTTACACCTGCCATTCTCATTTTCGGCCTGTGCTCCTTTCTCCCTTGTATCATCAAGTTTCTCCAGTCTCAACTTTTAAAAATCTCTAATCAAAACATTAATCAGCTTCTCCTACAGAATTATGACCTCCTGCCCACCGAAGATCCAGGTCTTGACTGTCCCAGCCCTACAAACCTTTAACCTTGTCTTCTCATTTCAGACATGCTCGCCTTAAAGTTTACCCCCTACTACCTACCACTCAGATTCTCAGCGTTTCTTGACCACCTTCTTCGTGGCAGTTGTCTCCTCCCTTTCCCGTGTCTACTCGACGACTGGCCGGACCAGCTTGCCGTTTTCCACTTTACCTTCCAGGACTTGCGCCCAAATAAATTTTTTTCTTTTGGCGCCTACTTGTGGGGTGTCATGTGGCTTGGCCTTTCACCCACCTCACCCACCCATGCCCATTGTTAGCAGGAAGTAGCCGGACAGACAAACGCTGCCCCTCTCCCGTATAACCAAAGAGGTGGGAATGAAGGGCCACCGCCAGCCACAAGTAAAGCCACATTCCCTCCCTTTCCTGGAAAGGGGCCTAAACCCGGCCCCCCACCAAAATGGCGACCCGGCAAATGAAAATGGCGACTGAAACGGTGCCTTCTGGGTTCTTCCTCCGCACCCTTTTCCGCACCCGTGAAAAATCCACCAACCTAAATGAAGCTCTGCCAGCTGACCTATAACAACTGACAGGTTGCCCTAAGCCCCTATAAAGGCCGACGCACCCTTGCCTCGGGGCTACAGCCTGACCCTCAGGTCCTGTAGCCCACTGCATTCGACTCATTAAATCTCTTGGCCTTAACGGGTGTTGAGTCTCACTGTGCGCCACCGTCTTTCAAAAAATAACAGGACAGGCCGGGCTTGGTGGCTCAGCCTGTAATCCCGCGCCTTTGGGAGGCCAAGGTGAGTGGACTGCCTGAGCCCGTGGGTTCGAGACCCGCCTGGGCAGCGAGACCTCATCTCTACAATCAATTAAAAAAATCAGCCGGGCGTGGTAGCGCGCGCCTGTAATTCCGGCTACTCGGAAGGCTGAGGCGGAAGGATCGCCGGAGCCCAGCAGGTTGAGGCTGCGGTGGCCAGGAGCGGCCACTGCACTCCAGTCTGGGCGACAGAGTGAGACTCCAACTCAACAAAAAATAAAAAAAACAAAAAATAATAGGCCAGGCAAGGTGGCTCTCATCTACAATCCCGGCACTTTGGGAGGCCAGGGCAGGAGGATTGCTTGAGCCCAGGAGTTCAAGACCAGTCTAGGCAATATAGTGAAACCCTGTCTCTATTTTTTTTTAAATGGAAAAATAGGGTATGTGGTGGCACGTGGCCGTAGTCCCAGCCACTTGGGAGGCTGAGGCGGGAGAATCACCTGAGCCCAGGAGGTGATTGTGCCACTGCATGCCAGCCTGGGTGACAAAGTGAGATCTCCAACTCAAAAAACAAAAACAAAAACCAAAAAGAGCATATTGTGGGATTCCATTTATAGAAAGAGCCAGAAATTAACATCTAATGCTAGAAGTCAGAGTAGTGGTTGCCTCTGGGACAGTGTTGCCTGGGAAGAGGCTCCAGGAAACCTGCCAGGGCTGAGATGTCTGTTGATTTGTGTAGGGTCACATGGTTGTATACGAATTTAAATATTCATTGCACTGTCTACCCACGATGGTAAAGGAACTGAGATACGGCTCTCCAGGCTCTCCATGTGTTCTTTGAGTTGGAGGAAGGTGCCTTTGTGGATCCATCGGCCCAGTCTAGGCAACATAGTGAAACCCTGTCTCTATTCAGACGGCACAGGCTGGCCCACTTAGACGCCACAGGCTTGCCCACTCAGACGTCACAGGCTAGCCCACTTAGACATCTTATTCTAGCCCACTCGGATGTCACAAGCTAGCTCACTCAGACATCACAGGCTAGCCACTCTCCCTCCTTGGGGCCAACAGACACTCAGACTCAGGCTGGGTAAAGACTATGCTTTACTCTTGGGGTGGGATCCTAGCTATGCTGTTTTCCAGGCGGTGTCACCGAGCCCTGCACATGCAAACATTTTCGGATTTGTCTTCAAATTTTATATAAAATTTACTTGAGTGCCTGGTTCAAATTATAGTCTAAAGCAATCTGTCAGGCTACCATTATAGTCCAGAAATGCATTAAAAACTCCAAAGGCTGGTACTTGTAATAAAGCCGCAGAAATTAAAGTTCATCATTTAAGTTATGCTAATAACTTCAGACCTTGTAGCTTTTGTACCAAAGGTAATCAGCTACTGCCTGCAATTGTCAAAATGTAGGCCTGACTTTATTCCTTTTATTGAGCCAGAATCAAGTAATTTTATGCCCACATAATGGTCATGCAAGAATTCTAGTCAGTGCCTGCAAACAATGCCACTGCTGAAACAGATCTGGACGCCTCAAGTCAGATAGAGTTTTTCGATCCCTGGTTAGGCAGGACTGTGCCCATTATCAGCTCTGAAGAAATTACAGAAGACGGACCTTCACCCCTCAGCACCCCAAATAATTATGGAATCGAAAAACCTCTAAAGAAAGAATAATTGAAGCAGGGTAGCTAGCACAGGCTAGACATAAATACATCTCCTATGGGTAGGTTTTAGAAGGCATTCAAACGTTTCTACTGCAGGCCTAGTGGCAACCTCTCCCACTCCTTGGCAAATCCAGGGAAAACTCCATCAGATGTAGAACTAGGACAGCACAATTTTTCAGTTTGTAGTTTAGCATAATAATCACTTAGAAATCCTTGGGAGAGTAAGCGAAACATAGGTATTTGGTATTGCATCTCTCAGGATCCAAGTCCCTGATGTGGAATTTGTTAAACCTTTGAAATGGTTTAACAGTAGGCCTTTCTCCTACACCTCTGAAGGAAAGGGGGCCACAAACATAAATGCTCATTAAAAAAAATACGTTGTCCATTTGGCATACATTTTAATCACAGTTTATAAGCTTCTTTCCCGAGATACTTCCTGGACCATGAAAAAAACTCAGACATCGCAGGGGAGTAAGTGCTGCTAAAAACTGAAGAAAGGAAGGACCCAACCAACAACTGTAAGAAAAGAAGAAAGGACCCTAAGGGTGGTCCTGTTCCTATACCAGTCCATAGAACTTAAATTCCTAACTTCTCTATCATGATGAACTCCTCTATAAAGCCTCCAAGGGGGTGGACAGGACCCCTCCTATGGGAAAAGGCCCAGAAACAGGCCTCTACATGAATTAAGCAGGCTTCTCACCCTTTAAAACTCTTTATGGGCAGTCACCCCCTCTCGTTAAGGGCATACAGAAAGACTTCAAGGAATTAGGAAGTCTCACCCTGAAACAGCAAACGCAAGCCTTAGGTTCAGTCCTAAACACCGACCACCGTCAAGTCAGAAAACGACTGCCAGTTTAACTACCGGTGCCCACTCTTTTAAGTCAGGTGATAAGGTATGGGTAAAAAAAAGCGGCATGTACAACCTCTAAAGCCCCTCTGGAGGGAGCCGTTTACTGTTCTTTTGTTTAACCTGACCGCAATCTAAGTAGCCGAAGTAGTTCCTTGGATCCATCATAGCAGAATTAAGCCGACCTTCCAGGACTGGGAGTGCACCGCAGATTCGGCAACCCCTCTTGAGCTGACACTCGGAAGGTCAAGCCCTGCTCTGGAGGCCTAAGGAGACTTCAAGCCCTGCTTCGGTCACACACCGGAGACTGACTGATCGACGCACGGCAGAAAATTAAGGGTTCAGCTTAAGAACTCAGCGGACATTATGGATAAGCCATTGTTTTGCTTTGTCAACCTTTATGTTTGCTAAACTGTTTGTCATGTTAATTGCTATAGAACTAATTTTATTTGCTGTAAAATTAACAGGGTTGTCCCCATTGAGCATGTTAGAAAAGGGTCTAACTAGCATTTCCATTCTTTCATATAATAGGAGGTGATCTTGTGTTTTGATGTATTTCTGCCTAATTTGGGTGATTATCGCTTCTGTTTATCGACTCTGACTCCCTAAAAAAAAAAGAAATTCTACTCCCCTACTTCCTGGCTGTGTGTGTCCTTGGGCAAATTCTGCTCTGAACCTCAGTGTGCCCCCGTCAAATGGGGGTAGAATGGCCGTAGGAGCCACTGCATGGCTCAGTCTGTCATCCCAGTGCTTTCGGAGGCTGAGGCAAGTGGGTTGCCACGGGCTCGAGACCAGCCCAGGCAACTTGGCAAGACCTCGTCTCTACAATAAATCAAACATTAGCCGGGCATGGTAGTGCACACCTGTAGTTCCGGCTACTTGGAAGGCCGAGGCAGAAGGATGGCTGGAGCCCAGAAGGTCAACGCAAGGGTGGCTGTGAGTATGCCAGGGCAATGGAGTGAGACTCCAACTCAAAAAAAAGAAAAAGCCACTTCCTGGGGCTTGTCTGGTGTTAAGGCGATAACAACAGTAGCTTTTGACATAGTGCTCGGTGGGAAAGTTCATGACTATTTCGGAAGCTGAAGCCCATTTCCCGGCAAGAGTGAACCTGTGCTGAGAAGTGTAGGCAAACTGCTAGAAGGTGGGGGGATGGGTCGGCTGGGAGGTATATCATGGCATTCCAGGGCTCAACACACCTAAAGGTTCCAAGCGTGACTTCCTCAAGGACACACACCTTGGACCAGCCAAGGTCGAGGCTGCAGGTCTTTTTTTCTCCTGTAGAGATTGGGTCTCACTATGTTGCCTAGGCTGACCTTACACTCCTAGACTCAAGCAGTCCTCCCACCTCGGCCTCCCAAAGCCCTGAGATTACAGGCGTGAGCCACCATGCCCAGACTGCAGTTCTCTTTCAACCGGGCCTGGGGGAGCCTGGCCGTGGCTCCGGAGAGAACCCTGGAAGGTTCTGCTCTCCAGTGGGCTGGGCCAGGGTTTTCTCTGAACCAACAAGGCAGCAGACCCATCATGTGGTTGCCTCCCTGGAGAGCGGGCTTTGCAGAGCCAGGGGGGAGGGACAGACCGGGGAGGGGAAAGCCTGTCACACAGGGCCCCCTCGGAGATGCGTCAGACACCACGGGGTCCCAGGCGCTGCGTCTCAGGACAAGGTCCAGCAGCAAGGAGGGAGGGGGCAGCCGTGCCCACTGCTGTATGCACCCCTCTCCGGGGCTCCAGGATCTGGTCTGGGTCAGAGCGGGTCCTGGCGAGCCAGTGAGTTTGTCCAGGACAGTGTGGCTGCCTTGGCCTCCCCCCACCTCCTGGGAATCCTCGGCCAACCAGAGAATGACAGCTGGCACTGAACCAGTGCTTACCACGCACCATGGGCTCTAAGGTATAGTCTCCAGGCAATCGCCGGAAGCAGGTGCCCATTACGGCCCTTTGACAGAGCCAGAGAGTCTGAGATGCTTGTCATGTGGTTAATTGCTGGGGCCCAGAGCCAACCTTGGCAGATCCCAAGGTCCGAACCCTTTTTTCTTTTTCAGTTGGAGTCTCATTCCGTTACCCAGACTGGAGTGCAGTGGCCACTCCCAGCCACTGAAGCCTCGACCTGCTGGGCTCCGGCGATCCTTCCCCCTCAGCCTTCCGAGTATCCGGAACTACAGGCGTGTGCTAACACGCCCGGCTCATTTTTGATTTATTGTAGAGATAGGTCTCGCCAAGTTGCCCAGGCGGGTCTCGAACCCACAGGCTCAGGCAATCCACTCACCTCAGCCTCCCAAGGTGCGGGATTACAGGTTGAGCCACCGAGCCCGGCTGCTTTTCTTTCTTTCTTTTTTTTTTTCAAGTTAGAGTCTCACTCTGTCGCCCAGGCTGAAGCACAGGGGCACACTCATGACCACCGCAGCCTCGACCACTGGACTCAAGCGATCCTTCTGCCTCAGCCTCCCGAGTAAGCTGGAACTGCAGGCGCGTGCCACCATGCTTGGCTAATTTTTCTTCATTTATTGTAGAGACAATAAATCCCTCAAATCCCTGACAATCCTCTCACCTCCGCCTCCCAAAGCACTGGGATGACAGGTGTGAGCCACCGTGCCCAGCATGGGTCTGAACCCCGGCTGCCACAGACTTGGACTCCCCACCCTATCCATGATGCCAGACCCATCCCGAGGGTATTGGTGCCCATTTTACAGATGAGCTGCCAGGGGCTTTGTTTTGGTGACTTATCCAAGGCCACACAGTTAAGAGTGGAGTCCATGATAAAGGATGTGAGGCCAGGCATGGTGGCTCACACCTGTCATCCCAGCACTTTGGGAGGCCGAGGCAGGAGGATCATTTGAGCCCAGGTGCCTGAGATCAGCCTGGGCAGCATAGTGAGAACTTGTGTCTACAAAAAGTTGTTTTTAAAAAGTCACGCCTGATAGTAGTACATGCCTGTAGTCCCAGCTACTTGAGAGGCTGAGACGAGAGGACTGCCTGAGCCCAAGAGGTTGAGACCAGCCTGGACAACTTGGCAAGACTTTGTCTCTACAATAAATCAAGAAAAATTAGCGGAGCAAGGTGGCACACGCCTGTGGTTCCAGCTACTTGGGAGGCTGAGGCAGAAGGATCGCTTGATCCCAGCAGGCTGAGGCTGCAGTGGCCATGAGGGTACCCCTGCGGTGAGCCGTGATCATGCCAGTGCACTTCGGTCTGGGCGACAGAATGAGACCCTGTCTCAAAAACCCCCCGAAGAAACCAGTTACATAAAAGAGTCCAGATTTTACTCAGAGGCGGACGAGAGAGGAGGGGAGGAGGGGGGAGGCCACCTAGATAGGTCCGCGTCACAGCCTTCACTCTTCGACCCTGCGGAGGCGATGGTGAGGGCAGCGTGGGCTGGGGGGTCGGGGTGGAGGCAGAGGGGCTCTGGGCCCTTGGGGGCGGGAGCGTTCTGTCCCAGCTTCCAGGGTGTCCCTGGGATCCTGACCCGCAGAGACTTGGAGTTTCCCCATGTGGTGGCCCCTGCTTGCCGCCAGGCCGCCCCGCACGAGGGATTGGGGTACAGCTGGGAACAAGGGAGACCCGCGCCTGTCCTCAGGGAGCGCTGGTTCGGTCCAAAGATCCAGCTCTCAGTCCAAGAGCCAAGCGTGGAGTCTCAGCGGGCCACTGGCTGGCCGAGGGGTCGTGTCAAACCCACGAGGCTTCAGGAGGGGTGTGGGAAGGGCGGGTGGCACAGGGGCACTTGTTCTACTTATTTACTTCTTTATTGTTTTTTGAATCAGGGTATCTGTTGCCCAGGCTGGAGTGCGGTGGCACGATCATGGCTCGCCGCAGCCTCAACCCCCTAGGCTCAGGCAGTCCTCCCATCTCAGCCTCCCGAATAGCTGGGGCTACAAGCATGTACCACCGTGTCCAGCGAATTTTTAAATTTATTTGTAGGGATGATATGTGGCTATGTTGCCCAGGCTGGTCTCGAACTCCTAGGCTTAAGCGATCCTCCCACCTCGGGCTCCCAAAGTATTAAAATTACAGGCGTGAGTCACCACACCTGGCTAGAGACACTCATTTTAATGTTCGCTTTGGGGGGATTGAAGCTCCTGGGATCTGCCACTCTGTAATTTTGAACATGTTAAAATGCCACTGCTCGCCGGGCTCTGTGGCTCAGCCTGTAATCCCGCGCCTTTGGGAGGCTGAGGTGAG
>NW_007252964.1:23920-27879 GCF_000164805.1 Carlito syrichta | reverse complement strand
TGCTGGGCTCCAGTGATCCTTCCGCCTCAGCCTTCCAAGTAGCCAGAACTACAGGTGTGCACCACCACGCCCCGCTAATTATTTATTTATTTATTGTAGAGACAAGGTCTGGCCATGTTGCCCAGGCTCGCCTTGAACCCGTGCACTCAGGCAATCCTCTCGCTTCAGCCTCCCAAAGTGCTGGGATTATAGGCTTGAGCCACTGCACCCAACCTGTTAGGCATTTTCAAATGGGAAACTCATGTCACGTCCTTCCAAGGCATTGGCTTGATTCGCTTACCTGACGTTCCCGTCCCCTTTGTTGTCTGTTCCGAGACTCTTCGTATTTGGATGTTAGATTCTCTCGTGCTTGTGTCTTTTCCCTCCTGTACTTTGTCCTTTTGCTCCTTTCTGGGACATTTCCTCATCTTCAACCTTATCTTCCAAACTTTCTACCAAGCTTTTAATTTGTGTTAGTTACTTAACATATGTTTGTGTGTGTGTGTGTGTGTGTTTCTCAGAATGTTCCTTTTTTTTTTTTGAGTTGGAGTCTCACTCTGTCACCCAGGCTGGAGTACAGTGACACACTCATGGCCACCACAGCCTCAACCTCTCAACCTGCTGGGCTCAGGCGATCCTTCTGCCTCAGCCTTCCAAGTAGCTGGAACTATAGGTGAGCACTACCATGCCCAGCTAATTTTTTGGATTTATTGTAGAGATGAAGTCTCGCCAAGTTGCCCAGGTGAGTCTCAAACCCACAGGCTCAGGCAATCCACTCGCCTCGGCCTCCCAAAGTGCTGGGATTACAGACTGAGTTACCGAGCCCAGCCAGAATGTTCCTTTTTGATAACATCCTGTTCTTGTTTAATGTACACTGTATCTCATATCTTTGGCAATACTAATGATACTTTTTTTGGTGTTTTCTTCTTATCATCTCTGTTTCTTTCCTTTTTTATTTATTTTTATTTTTATTGTTTTCAGTTGGAGTCTCACTCTGTCGCCCAGACTAGAGTGCAGTGGCCACTCCCGTCCATCGCAGCCTCAACCTGCTGGGCTCCGGCGATCCTTCCGCCTCAGCCTTCCAAGTAGCCGGAATTACAGGCATGTGCTACCATGCCCAGCTAATGGATTGCCTGAGCCTATGGGTTCGAGACCCGCCTGGGAAACTTGGCGAGACCTCATCTCTACAATAAATCAAAATGAGCTGGGCATGGTAGCACATGCCTGTAGTTCCAGCTACTTGGAAAGCTGAGGTGGAAGGATCGCCGGAGCCCAACAGGAGAGGCTGCGGTGGCCGGGAGCGGTCGCTGCACTCCAGTCTGGGCGACAGAGCGAGACTCCAACTCAAAAAAAATAATAAATAAATAAATAAATAAAGTATACAAGAGGAAGGGCATAGGTTATATGGAAATACTATGCCATTTTATACCAGGGACTTGGCCGTCCTTGGATTTTGGTATCCACAGGGGTTCTGCAACCAATCCCCTACAGTATGGAGAGGAGATTGTACATTTTTTTTTTTTTGAGTTGGAGTCTCACTGTGTTGCCCAGACTGGAGTGCAGTGGCCACTCCCAGCCACTGCAGCCTCGCCTGCTGGGCTCTGGCGATCCTTCTGCTTCAGCCTCCAAGTAGCTGGAACTACAGGCGCGTGCTATCATGCCCGGCTAATTTTTTTTTTAATTTATTGTAGAGATGAGGTCTCGCCAAGTTGCCCAGGCGGGTCTCGAACCCGCGGGCTCAGGCAATCCACTCACCTCAGCCTCCCAAAGGTGCGGGATTACAGGCTGAGCCACCGAGCCCAGCTGGAAACAACCTTTTTATGTTTTGAGTTGGGATCTCATGCTGTTGCCTAGGGTGGAGTACAGTGGCACCATCACAGCTCACCGCAGCCTCAACTTCCTGAGCTCAGATGATCCTCCTGCCTCAGCCTCCCGAGTAACTGGGACTACAAGAATGTGCCGCCATGCCTAGCTAACTTTTAAAGTTTTCTGTAGAGACAGTCTCGCTGTGTTGCCCAGGCTGGTCTCAAACTCCAGGGCTCAAGCAATCCTCTTGTCTCAGCCTCCCAAAGTGCTGAGATGACAGGTGCGAGCCACTGTGCCCGGCCCCAATTTTTAAAATCTATTTGTTACTGTTTGTAGCCTCCTTCCTGTGCCTGGTGACCCTCAGCTTCTGCACACAGAGGCTGCTGGGAAGATCGGAGCTCAACTTGGCTGCCCACCAAGCGCTCCACTGTCTGGCTGGCCTCTTTTATTGGGTGGCTCCCAATGTCAGAACCTTGAGGTCTTTCCTCTTGGGCTTCTCAGATCCCCAGAGAATGATCTTTGAGTCTCCTGGCTACAGGCTCCTGCTAAGCCTGGCTGTTAGTTGCGAGTCCTATTATTCAGGCCAGGCGTGGTGGCTCACACCAGTAATCCCAGCACTTTGGGAGACCGAGGCAAAAGGACTGCCTCGAGCCCGCGGGTTCAAGACCCATCTGGGCAACTTGGTGAGACCCCATCTCTACAGTCAATCATAAAATTACCCGGGCATGGTGGTGCGTGCCTGCCGTTCCAGTTACTTGGAAGACTAAGATGAAAGGATAGTTGGAGCCCAGTAGGTCGAGGCTACAGTGGCCGTGAGTGTGCCACCACTCTCCAGCCTGGGCAACAGAGTGAGACTCCAACTCAAAAAAAACTCATGATAAAGGCCTCCACTTAATTCCTGTCTTCAGTGAGATGCCACTGCCCTCAGCTGAACTCGCTGTTCCCCAGAGCAGAGACCTTTGGTTTCTTCAATTATATGGAATAAACCACGTGTCTTCTGCTGGGCTATGGTAGAGACTGCCACCTCTGGGGAAAGATTCTTGGTGCTAACTGCTCTTTAAACTGTCTCTCATCAAATCCCTGTGGTTCAATATACTCTGTTTTTAAAAATTCACTTATTTTTTTTTTATTTAATAGAGACGGGGTCGGCCGGGTGTGGTAGCTCACTCCTGTAATCCCAGCACTTTGAGAGGCGAGAGGACTGCTTGAGTCCAGGATTGGTGACCAGCCTGGGCAACTTGGCGAGACCTCATCGCCACAATTTTAAAAATATATAGACCAGGCACAGTGGCTCAAGCCTATAATCCCAGCACATTGGGAGACCGAGGTGAGGGAATTTCCTGAGCCTGCAGGTTCAAGAACAGTCTGGGCAACTTGGCAAGACCTCATCTCTACAATAAATCCAAAAAATTTAGCCGAGCGTAGCAGCGCACACCTGTAGTTCCAGCTGCTTGGAAGGCTAAGGCAGAAGGATCACTTTGAGTCCAGTAGGTCGAGGCTGCAGTGACTATGAGTTTGTGACTGTCCTCCAGCCTGGGCGATGGAGTAAGACTCCAACTTAAACAAAACTGTCAGTCTGTCTGTCTATCTATCTATCTATCTGCAGGGTTTGCGGTTGCGCACCTATGGTTCCAGCTGCTTGGAAGCCTGAGGTGGAACGATCACCTGAGCCCAGCAGGTCAAGGTTGCAGTGGCCGGGAGTGTGCCACTGGACTCCAGTCTGGGTGACAGTGAGATCCCGACTCAAAAAAAAAAAAAAAAAGAGATAGGGTCTCGCTATGTTGCCCAGGCTGGTCTCAAACTCCTGGCCTCAAGGGATCCTTCTTCCTCGCCTCCCAAAGTGTGAGATTACAGGCGTGAGCCACAGCGGGCCCTAGCTGTCTAAATTTAAACCCCAACCCCCTGAGCTAAGTCTGTGGTTGCACATTCTCAGAGCAGCCTTGTTTCTCCATCCCAAACCCAGGCCGTGGCAGGTGAGCCTCACCAGGAAGCGGGTTTTACCCCCCACCTTTTTGTTGTTGGTGGTGTTTTTTTTTGTTTTTGTTTTTTGAGTTGGAGCCTCACTCGGTCGCCCAGACTGGAGTGCATGGCCGCTCCCGGTCACCGCAGCCTCGACCTGCTGGGCTCCGGCGATCCTTCCGCCTCATCCTTCCGAGTAGCCGGAATTACTGTCA